>NC_068369.1:7430021-7697521 GCF_020536995.1 Dreissena polymorpha
TTTTTAGCGACCAATATAACAGCTCTATCTATTGTTGCGAACAATATAGAAGCACTGTTTATTTTTAGCGACCAATATTGCTCCCATGGGTTCCACCAGTCAGCGACTGGATCTGACCTTCAACGGCTTCAATTGGAGCAGCAACCTCGCCGTGGACGGATGTAGATCTCAGGATCAACCGGACACACAGCGCTGCTGCAGCGCCACCCGCGGCACCACCGACAACTTCTGGAGGGTCGATTTCGCGGGACTGATGTCCGTCAATCGTATTGTAGTTTACGGAAGGAACGACAGTAAGTTATTCCAAAGGAATATTTTAATGGTAAGCGATTAAATTTTGGACGAGCATACATAGACTTAACATGTAAAGTGTTCCGCCTTTCTGTTTGTCTAAGTTTTTTGTCAGAGGCTTTCATGTTGTATAAGGCAATCGCAACTACGGAATCCAGATAGTGCCATCTATTATATCGCCCCTCTTTCATTAAGGTTGGCATACGACACACGAAGCGACACACACTATTTTGCGCGATACACGAAGCGATACACGATATTTTATTATTCAAATATCGCCCATAATATCCGAATCTCGTGCATCGCGATCAATTTTCAGACCGCGACACACGACACACGAAGCGATAACCGATATTTTACGCGATACACGAAGCGACACGCGATATTTGTACTGTTCAATTATCGCTGTAACAGTATCGCCGGTCGACTCTCGCGTTTTTTAAACGGTGTTGCAGTAATTTTTAACCATTTATTATCAATATGGATGTGCACATGCAATCTCCACGCAGAGTCGTCGTTCCTTGCTCTCACATACAACTCTGCGAAAGGCTCAGCACGCCATTTTGTCTACCAAATAGCTAAAACCGAACAAACGCATTCAATGTATATTTGATTGGATATTTAAGATCGCATGCATTAAATTAAGAAATATGACTTTTAAATGTACGATAAATCGTGCAAAAACTTGCGAGTTTTGATGCAACTCTTTGGAACTATTTTATTGCCCATTTACGCAGATGGAATCATTCCACGCACTTTACAAATGTAAACAAATGAACATAATGTTTATTGAGTGACGTTAGGAATTGCTTCGACGTGTGTATGTATGCTGGTTTTTTAACATCAAAAAACCATATCAATTTTATAATAATGAATTAAGACTGATATAAGATATCATGGTATGAGATGGTTTTCTTTAATGCAGTGAATGCAATGTAACCGTCGTGCAAGAGATTGTTTAGTATACTGTAACCTCAATGATGAACGCTTGGTATGATCATGACATGAATGAGACGCTTTCATAACAATAGTCCGTTCTGAGCCCAACACATAGGTGAATGTAATGTAACCGTCGTGCAAGAGATTGGTGCACATGCTTGATGACGTAAAGATATCCCCTTTTTGTCTTCCCTGATTTTTAGCATAGGTGCGTTTACGCACCTATGCTTATGGTATATACCACATTTCGAAAATCCACATCTATCGGTTACCCATTATGAAGCCTTACCTAATCAAAAATCAGACGAAATATCTATTTAATTTAGTTTATGGTCATTCTTACAATTTTTTTTTGGAAACGTTTTTCTAACGTTTTCTTCCAAGAATATTGCTGACACCGTTTTTAGTGAATTTTTCTAAGACCGTTTTGTGTCAAAAAATCTTCTTATAACCTAAAACAAATTTCGTTCGTAAAACAATTCTATCTGCACTATAAATCTCAAACTCCTACGCAGTGGCCTCCCTTATACGAGAAGTTACTGACCGGGCGAAGCAAGGGAAGTAACTGCTGTGAGGAGTTTCTATAAAAATCTGCATTCAGAAATCTGTATTCAGAACTCAATCTGTTGTGCACGTCTGCATCTAACGCTTACCAAAAGTTTTACGACAAATTCTTGACGCAGACGAATAGGGTAGCGTCTATTTTCATTTGTGAAAAGAATAGTTCGATACAGATCTGTCCGTGCTTAAATTTTGAAAGGCTTGGGTAATTATTTTTCATAAGCGTTTCAAACACTGATGTAAATGGAAAGATTATCTATTTAAATAGTCGGTAATTGTTTGAAATTATTGATTTGAGAAATTCGCGGATGGCGATATCGAACTACATTATACCACGTGACGCCATTCTTCCCTGTATCTTGCACCTATGCTTTTAACGCCATCGGCGCTCTCGTTTTGAAAACGCGAGGGTCGACAGACGATATTATTACATATTACAATGTGCTACGTTAAAACGTGCTGATATAATTTACTATATGATATTGTTTGATTGTGTTTGTAACTACAATGCATTTTAAAATAGCTGTTCATAAAAGTATAATATATATATTTGGTTCTTATTAATTCCAAAGCAGATAGTAGAACGTAGTAGTACGGAGTTTAAGAAATATGTGTACTCTTCAACTGGAGAGGAAAATTAACTGCAGACTTGTTCGTAAAAAAATAATATTAGAAATCGGATCGCTCGAATTCACGATGGCTCGAACGTAAGTTTCCGGTCCCGACGAGTTCGAGTCATCGGGTTTTGACTGTAGTTATATTATCGAGCTCGCTTACAATACATCGGACAAACAATACACAGTACAACACTTTTTTGGAGGAAGCATGCATTCTTTGCACCATCATTTATGATAACTTCAGTACCTTACTATTATATTCATAAACTTGGTATATTTTATCTGTAAATTTTATCATAAACGTGTATTTTTGAAGCTGCGCAATTTAGTCGTTACTTAAGCTGTAAGTAATTACCCGGTACATCTTTGTTGACTTTCATTACTGGGAGTGCGTTTCGTTCTGAATTTAAAAAACGTTCTAAATAAGTAAAAATAAGCCCCGACCAGGAAAGCAGCACAGTAAAACATGAGCCTCATTTTGGAAACGAGAGCCTTAGTAGTATAGCATACACAAACGAATGATCAGTATCGTATTTTCGTGGTTTATCGGCCAAAAGACAT
The DNA here is from genome assembly GCF_020536995.1 of Dreissena polymorpha. Taxonomy (NCBI): domain Eukaryota; kingdom Metazoa; phylum Mollusca; class Bivalvia; order Myida; family Dreissenidae; genus Dreissena; species Dreissena polymorpha. The sequence continues at coordinate 7,432,991 of NC_068369.1, forward strand.
CTCTTTATCGTTTTGATTTGTGTGGGTTCTAACAATTCTGACGAAACCTTGATACGTTATCAATACGTACCCATAAAAACTCAAAACGTTGTTTATTGCTGAATATAGTATAACACGATGAAACAGTTTATTTAATTCTTATTTCAGTACAAGGTGCGGACCAATCGGCGGAATTCAAACTAGCCGTCCGTAACAGCACAGGTGGTACCGAACAAGTCTATGACAACAAGGGTGTGTCCTATGGGTCGGGGGTGTTCACTGTGACTCTCGGGGATAGGGCTTTATCCGCGGTCATCATCACGCGGCCTGATTTCAACATCCTCACACTCTGCGAGGTCGAAGTGTATCTAGGTGAGAGATTGACGTTATCTAGTGTAGTTATTAAACAATCATTTTCTTCAACAAACTATACTCGTGAAAACATCATTTTGAATGATAAATTATCATATTATAACGTAAAATCAACTTTTCTGAAAAAAAAGTCCACTACCAAATATATATATATATATATATATATATATATATATATATATATATATATATATATATATATATATATACATATATATATATATATATATATATATATATATATATATAACAAGGTATCCAACTCGAAATCACTTCATCAATTTTGCAGCAATTTTCACGATCTTGGTCTTATTCAACGCAGAAACGAATTTCCTTTCTGGAAATGCATATGTCTTGCAATATTTTTACAAATACTGGGTCAACTTTTAAGAAATAACACGATACACAACTCGCCTGACCCAGTTAACATCGATCAGACCGTATTTATGAATGAAATCTTCACGGAGGTAAGGGCATTTTCCCTGCAAAGTTCACGGACCTCGATACCATAATTCAATAAAGCGTATGAAAAAAAAACCATTGCTACCGTGCTTGCCGTTGCATTATGCATCAAAACCAACTGCCCAGCGCATTTTGAAACCCTTGTTTACATACATTTCAACTAACTGACATTTTAAACACACCAATGATTTCATTGGTCCAATGCGAAGGTGTGTCTTTACAACTGGAGGTTTCATTTATAAATAGTCTGATCGAATTGTGTATCGCGTTATTTCTTAAAATATGACGCAGCATGTGTAGACATTTTACAAGATAAAAACATTTCCAGATAGAAAATTCATTTCTGCGTTGAATAAGACCGGGTTCATGAAAATCGCTGCAAAATTGATGAAGTAATGGCTGTTCAAAACGATGCATCCCGTTTTCGGATGATTTCGAGTTGGATACCTTGTTATATATATATATATATATATATATATATATATATATATATATATATATATATATATATATATATTTTTTTTTGATAGTGAATTTTATTTACAGAATAGTTGAATTTTCGTTATAATATGATAATTTATCGTTCAAAATGATGTTTTTACTATTTAATAGCATAGCCTTACGCTAACCACCTGTGGTGCAAATTATCGATAATTTTTATTCACGGTGTAACAGTGAAACTTATCGATAATTTTCACTGTTAATTTTAAGTGTTTGAAACAGTGAACTATCAGTTCTAATTCACTGATATTTCTCCATAAACAACAGGAAAGCATACACTAAATATCATTTATTGAACTTAGAAACATTGGGTCTATACTAAATGTTTCATTCTTTATATCACTAATTGAACTAAGAAACATAAGTTCTATAATATATGTTATGATACAGTACATAAAAATACACATCATAAATCCAAATCTGTACTTATAACTAGATGTACATATATAAGAAAAGTCAAATAGGTTCTACCCTGTCGTATTGCAGTGTGTCCCGACGGGCGGTACAGTGACGATTGTGTCCCCTGTGGTAACTGTCAAGATGGCGCTGCGTGCGACAAAGTCACCGGAGCGTGTCTCAGTGGGTGTGCACCGGGCTGGCAGTCAGTCAACTGTGACGTAGGTGAGACCAAGAGGTGATTTCGCGAAGTTTGGCCATCACTAAAAACGCGAACATGCAAAAACATAAACATTGGCCCATCAAACGAAGAAATAAACACATACATACAAAACAATCCGCCCGTTCTACTGGAACGGAGGGTATATTATGACAGCAAGTTAATACCAAATGTACTTTACGTCTTCTGGTTCTGTCTTTATGGGGGATTCCAAAAGACTCATTTATTGCTATCTATAGGTTACCAATGCAGCAATCGATTTCGGGTTTTGTTGGACGGCATACTTCTTTTATTTTGAGAATATTTTATCCGCTCTTTTTTATTTTCGAGTTGATTTTCTTCTTGGCCGAACCAGAATCGATCGCTCTTCTACCATGGCACCAAAACAAACACGGCTTTGCTATTGTTTTTTACATTATTGAATAGTGAATTCCCTCTCTTCTTTTCGTATGTTCAAAATGTGTGAAACTACGACTTAATTACATGGAATTAAAGCCAGTGATGTGGAAGACAGACACAATAATTGTCATTAATGAATGGCCAACGAAAATGACTTCCGGTAATCAAGCCGAAAACTACTTTTTTGGTTTGTAAATTATGATATGCATACAATGACAGTTATATACAAGAAACCAACGGAGACGGGTTATGCTCCACAAAGGGTTTTTTAGTCACAATATTGCACTATATATTCAGATAAAAGGAAACGTCTTGAGGGGCATAACTTTGGACAAAATAATACGATGGATGGTTTAGCAGCTTAAAAATTTCAAAGGGCCATAACTCTCTAAATAAATCATCTAACCAGAACCCACAAATATCATGCGCATCTCTTCAATGTAGTTAAGCTTCCCATAAAGCTTCATTGAATTCCAGACAGTAGATGGGGAGAAATAGCTCGGACAAGAATTGCACTATATTTACAGTTTATAGAAAGGCCATAACTCTGTGAAAAATCATCCGGCCAAAACCGTCTGATTAAATGCACATCTCCTGTTGGTAGTGAAGCTTCCTATAAAGTTTCATTGAATTCCCATCATAAGTTGCAGAGAAATAGCTCGGACAAGAATTGCACTATATGTACAATGGAAAATTTCAAAGGGCCAGAACTCTGTGAAAAATCATCCGACGAGAACCGGCTGATAATATGCACATCTCCTGTTGGTAGCGAAGCTTCCCATAAAGTTTCAGTGAATTCCAGTCATAAGTTGCTGAGAATTCGCCCGGACAAGAATTGCACTATATGTACATTTAATGGAAAATTTCAAAGGGCCATAAGTCTGTGAAAAATCATCGGACCATAACTGGCTGATAATATGCACATCTCCTTTTGGTAGTGAAGCTTCCCATAAAGTTTCATTGAATTCCGGTCTTTAGTTGCTAAGAAATAGCCCGGACAAGAATTGCACTATATGTACAGTTAATGGACAATTTCAAATGGTCATAACTCTGTGAATCAAAGCGCTGAAGGCACTGAAGATGTTCGCTATTGCATAATTTAACACGCAATTCATTTTTGAAAATCAATCGCAAGTTTGAAATTAACACACGCCATTCAACTTTATAAAGTGAGTGTCATAGCGCACGGGTCGAGTTTTGTGTGCACTTTTTATCATTCTTATTATTTCAAAGAAATAACTAAGACAAAATAAAAACAACATGCTTTTTGGAAGTTCTGAAAGCATAGAAAGTATGATGAAAATGGTAATGAGAACTTAATATAAAGAAAATTTGCAGTCACCATCATATTAAAGGAATATTTTTTCTAATATCAAATGACTATCTCAACAAGAATATAAATTCATAATGAATGTTCCGTGTACAAAACTTTTGATTTTTGACACCATATACAAATTCAAAATATACAATAATCTTTGTATCTTGTATATGGAGGAATAAAAGTATATAAACATTGCTGTTATGCTTTACTTGTTATCCGAGCAGTTAACACGGTGTCAACAACGCTAACATAAACATAGGTATAGAGCACTAATGCGCTTTTAGGCGTAGCTGTTTCAGTTTTCATCTTAGTGACTTTTACATAACGCCAACAGACACCCATGAATATTTAATAAGCTGATTCGAGATACAACCTCTGAATTTTTGCTACATCACTGCGTATGTGCTCAATTCAAAGGATGTAGCACTGTTCAGTGTAAGGAATTCCGGACTACTCTCTGTATGCTCAAACGACACAAATTTGTGGCCCTGTTACAAATACGCGTTACAATCCATCTCGCAGAATTTCACTTTCGCCTCCAAGATGAGAAAACAATCATTAGCGAAATAGTATAGTGTCACGATAAGAGAAAATCGTGTAATTATCATACCACAATGCGGGACGTCTGGAAATCATTCCTTAATGTGTGGATAGGCTGCCATTATTAACAAGTTTGCTATTTTGAATTCAATTTTGTATCAAAAAGCATTGTTCTTAAATGTGGCATTTTCAATTCGCAATGAGATTTGTAATAACCCTCGTCATGCGAAAATGGGTCTTATTCCATATGCGCCCATCATATAAATAGCCCACTCAGCTATCCCTCCTTCTGGTAAGGAGAAACATAACATATTGAGTGATTTTAAAGCAAACAGCATCGCCTATGGCCTGACTGCGCAAAAGCACATGTTGGGTTTAACAAACGCTTGCCGAAACGCATAAGACCCATTTTCGCATGACGGCGCTATTGACGTGTGATTTAAATGTGTCGAAAGAAAACTGCGTTTAAATCAAATATAAACATACGATATATTTCGATAGTGAAGAAAGATACTCATAACAAGGCATATGAGGACACATATGAAGTGCTCTCCCGTAGTATATTTTTTATTTACTCACACTAATGTGTGGTTTGACAATGCTAACACACATTTCATGCGGTGAATATGCAGCTTACAAGTGAAAAACACAACACAAAAGTTTAACTTTTGTTTAATTGTATTTAATTATTTAGAAAAGTAAATTGCTAACTTCATTTCAAAGTAAGCGTATACGCCGAATACATTTTTAAAATACATTTATTGTTATGAATATATTTAATATAATATATTAAGTTGTTTTCGGTTTTAGATATTAAAAAGCATTTTCGAGGTTGCCTATAGTATGCCTGTAGTAATTGATGAACTCATATCCAACTGTCTATGTTTTGAGAACTGTGAATATAAACAAGCATAACCTTCTACTAACCTTTTACTATTGCATTCGTATTATTATTATAAATTGTTTGTTATATTCGGGTTAAGCGATTATGAAACTTTTTTTTTGTCAATCGTATCGCTGAAGTTATTGTTGAACTTATGTTCAACGTGTTATAAGTTGAGAATATAAATAAGCGTCAACTTTTTCCCGAATCTCTCAATTTACGACCTGTACTACGTCATTGAGTTGTATGCGAAAGCGTAACCTATTGCGTTGTTATAACCCGTAAACTTTCCTTTGTTTATCGACAGGCGCATCTATTAATAGCCTCATATCATGAATGCCAAAACACCCGCGAAAAAGAACCACGTGACCAAATAGGACGCACAACGCAAATACCATGCGACTACGACTTTTATTATGTAAGAACGCTCCGCAATTGACATGACGCATTATCAGTGATCGCTCCGCCCACTTAATCACGTGGCTCAGCGGGAAGAAAACCTAGACAAGCTTACACCAAAATGGCTTCTTTGCCTATAGACTGCATATAGATTTACGCGATATTCCGGATGATTTTATGGACTTGTTTAACACCATATTACACTTGTAAAGGGGTTGATGCAATTTAGTTATTCTGCAAACGCAAAAAAATATACGATTAAAGAGGACATCAGCTATTTATAACGGGTAAATCGGTACATTTAACACGCTCTCAAACGCTTGCGCGCTTACCGAAATCGAACCCGTTATTACGTGTAATGGTGGTATTTGCAATAAATTAACACTTCCGAAACATTCCCCCCTACCAGTGTATTTGACACGAAATAGCGCTTTTTAACAAGGAATTCGGTGAAGTTTTACGCGCTTTCTGACGCCGGGTGGGTACCTCAATCCCATATGTTATTGCGTATAAAAGTGATCATATTAAACATTGCTTATGGGACATTTATCAATCACTTTAATTTAAAGCGCAAAACAACACAGTAAGTTTGGACATTGTCTGATATAAAATTTGCGTTGTACGAAATGGAATACGGTCAGGCTATTATAAATTAATAAGGCTACCAATATCAGACGCTCGCGCAGGTACCGACTTCCCCGAAGTTACCGCATTTATTGGTTAACTAATATCAGTAATAATAACTCTTTTACAATAGCATTTATCGATACGTCTTTATTAAAATAATAACAAAATGGTTTTCACTTGTTTCTGACACACACAGAAACGCGATTTTTAACGGGGATTTCGTAAAGTTACACGAATTGGGTACCAAAATTCTCAATTATTTTACATGCACACGTGACATAATACATACTTAATACTGCTTAGTTATTGCTTATATGACATTTCAAGTTTGTGAAATAAATTAATGTTCTATAAAGGGGATCTCGGTAATTCTTGAAGCTTCCACTCGCTCTTGTCAAGACCGCATTGCCGCGTTGGAAATTTCGGCTTTGGAAACGAAATACTAGTAAATTCAATGTCACCAACTAATCTGTCAGGATATCGATTGTCCGAGTAACATAATTCCCATTGACACCGTTAAACCATTTTTAATCGTTTTTTAAGAGGAAAACAAAAGAAACTCGTTGGAATAAAAGTGAACCTAAACATGTAGCTTGTCTAGAAAATGGCGGACAGGTCGTTGCTAACGAGTGCACCCGATTAATCGATCGCTGATTGGTGGATCAATCTAGTGGGCGGAGCGATCATAGATAAGGCGTCATGTCAATTCCTTTGAAGCCGGAGCCTTGTGATTGCTATTACGTAAAGAATTGACCTCTAACTGAAGTAAGCAAAGGAAACGCAGCACCTAATTGACCCATTCCTTCTATGTGCGAAGGCAGATTTATTTTACTAATGTATGGTTTGCCTATTATAACACACGTTATAATGCGGTAAATATGCGACTAACAAGTAAAAAACACTATGATTAAACTTTTGTTTTGAATTAAGTTATTTAGAAACCAAAATTCCAAACCTTATTTAAAAACAGCAAGACTACATTTTTTAGAGAATATTCTTGTTATATTTAAATGTTTTTTAACAGTTTCAGTGATAATGACACATTTTTTATGTTGTCTATCGTATCCTTGTAATAATTGTTGAACTCGTGGTCAAGGTATTATTAATTGAGACCTGTGAATATAAACAAGCGTAACCTTATACTAGTGCGTTATTCTCACCCGGACTCCCCTTTCTTTATCGCCAGCCTCAGAGTTATGAATGAGATGAGCGAAAATACTACGTCACGCAGACGAAGCAGAAAGAGGACTATTTTAATCATTCATAAACAATCTCCTCCGCGACACGTACAATACGATCATTGTTTTTTATTCTTTTCTATAAAACACCATTCGAAACTATTGCATTCAACACGATATTAATATAATGTTTCCATTTGTGAATAAACATAATTGGAGAACTCAAACCTCTTGCATAAATTATACAACTCTTTCTTGCGCGTAGTAAGCGGGAATTGGGTTAATCATACCTAGGCCGTACCGACCTGAATTTTACATTAAGCACTTTAGACGGTCGCTAAAGCGACCATCTTAAAATCATCTGACTAGAACCCGCTGAAAATATGCACATCTCCTCTTGGTAGTGAAGCTTCCCATAAAGTTTAATTGAATTCCGGTCATTAGTTGCTGAGAAATAGCCCGAACAAAAATTTTGCACGGACGGACGGACACACGCACGGACAGACGAAGCGGCGACTATATGCTCCCTCCAAAAAATTTCGGGGAGCATAAAAATGTATATTGACTTTATTACTAATTACTGGAACAAATGTTATATATATATATGCACACACATTTTATGACATACTGTATACACGTACGTACCAGATAACATATATAATTATTATATGTATCAGTATAAACAACGTATTATGAACCAGACGCCTTTATGTACAAAATAAGCTTCTGTTATGTCCTTAAAAATTCCATTTACACGCTCCCTGAGTGCAACGCAACGATTCTATCCGGACACCATATAAATCAATCATTGTGACCACCGATATTTTACATGGATAAAACAGTTACCACGCCACATCTATTACAAAAACAAACAAACAATGAGACATGGTGGTAACAATTAATTACACAATATTTTCCAGTTGCTCCCACTACTACTACAACGACAACAACTACAACAACGACATCAACAACAACTACAACAACACCGAGGCCGACAATGCCACCAACAACTGCAACAGTAACCACGCAGTCAACATCAACGATGGTGTCATCCACGATACAACCGTCCTCAACCACATCGGGTATCTTGGAAACACATTTACTTGTTTACTTTACGGCAGCATGCTTTTGACGATCTTGTCGAGTTTATGTCAGTGGTTTATAGCTACGCGTCCTTAACCCATTAATGCCTAGTGGACTCTCCAATCCTTCTAATTGAATCAATTTATTTCCAAAACTAGGGATGTCTAGTATATTTATTTCTATATTTAGAATATTTCTTACAGAAATTCCTTTAAGCAAACAGCGCAGACCCTGATGAGACGTCGCATCATGCGGCATCTCATCTGGGTCTACGCTGTTTGCCAATGCCCTTTTTCTAGACGCTAGGCATAAATGGGTTAAACAATACCTCGCTGACAGAAGTTATCTGATTTTCTGTTCCAGTGCCAACAGTAACAACCGCCACATCAGCATCAACATCAGCGCCCATGCAGACCGGAAGTAGCGCTCTAGGTAAAAATATATTGAGAAGAATCTATTGTACTTTTTCATGTTTATAATTACAGACAGTGAAACTTGAAATTAGCTAAAAACTTATCACGCATCAAAAGTAAATTCAGTCTCAATTATAAAAGCAGAAGCCGTGTATAAATATCATGCTTATCTGTCAAGCCTTTCTAGAATGAAATTTTATTTTGTAGTAACCAGTTCATCGGCGTCAACAGATACGACCAGATGGAATCCCCCTGGTACATTTCTAACATCATCGTTTTCTTCCTCTTCTACTACTAGTTCTCCTCCTTCTGTACTTAGAATGAATTGTTTAAAATCTGCATTGTCTTAATAATCAGCATCATGTCTTGCGATTAAGAAACTTAAAATACACATTTCGTTCATCACATATTGAATACCTAAATGATAATTCTAATTAATTGTTATATGATATTGTGCATATTATTACTAAGATGTATCTATTAACGTTACATTTCAGGTGGTAACACGGCTGCTGTCGGAAGAACGTTGTCATGGGAACTGCTCGCGCTGTTGTACGCTGCCACCCCCATGTTCCATGTGCTGTAAAACCTCATGAACTGTTATGGATAATGCCATTTCTCTTAATCACTAACAAATTATCCATGTGGTCACACTTATAGTTGATATTTTATATATCATTTGCATGATTACAACTGAATGCGTTATTTCCCAAAATGGCAATACATTTGTATTATATAGAAGGACTAGTAGGCACATTCCATATGTACTCGTCTTGCGTATCTTACCTGACCATTTTTTTCTGCGACAACTGACCAATTGTGGTCAGTATTTTCCATTTTCCATTTTTCTTCCGAACGGGCAGATTGTCCTGCCCGAGCAGATTCGGGACACGATATTGAATGTTGGACATATTTGTTCTCAAAGATCACTTCTGTATCACCCCATTTACTGCCCATATTCTAATTTTTAATTAACCTTTTTTACTTATAGCGTAACCGCACTGAGTCTCAAATATTATAAATCTATGTTTTGTTTTCCATCTTTTGAGCTCTGTCGTTTCGCCTATTTCACTGGAAAATGAAAAAATATAACTGCTGGGTCTTCACCGCAGCTTACAATTATGGACAATACTGCCCACAACTGACCATTTCGGACAACTAACTAAAAACTTACCATTCTGGTGAAAGTCGGCCCAAAGAACCTCGTCGGTAAATCTAGTTGTAACTTTTAAGTTTTAGTCATTTTACTTTTACTCGACCTTTTTATTTGTAACATGACCTACAAAGGTGTGCGACATTCATCGTAAATGTTGCGATATATATCAGTAGTTAATATTTTGCGACATTTATCGTTAAAGTTGTGACAAATATCGTCAGTAGTATTTGCGACATTTATCGTTCCTTGCGACATTTATCTTCAACGTTGCGACAAATCACGTAGCAACGTGTTCAAAACTTTAACGGCCAGTTAGTTCAGACCCAATAATAAATTTAAAAGCAATATTATTGTCAATACATGTATTTTTAAATAATTCCAGCAAATACATTTGCTTACAATTAAAATATATTGACGGGTTAACAATTTAATCACATTGATACATTGATGGAACAATCAACGGCTGTTAGATAAAATGGCCGTTGATATTTTTCACAATCAGTCCCTGCATTGGGAGCAGATACACGCATGATATGGCCTCTCACACGTCCAGGGAATGGTACCGGTACATTGGGGGGGGGGGGGGGGGGGGGGAGGGGGGAGGGGACAAAGAATTTTTGAAAAATTGAGAAGGAATATTTGTTGTTTTGTTTTTGTGCCAAAAATATTATGAATGCATAACAAACTTGTTTTGACCATTGGAAAAAAAATGAATTTATTTATATGTACCAGAACCGTAGCAAGAGTTTTGAGAAGGGGGGTGCGAATTTTCCCATCAATGATTATTATTGAGCAACAAAGTGGCGAAGCGGTAGGTTGGGGGAGCGGGTGTCCCCCTCCTCTAATCGTGGGGTTTGGAGGTCCTCCCCCTAGAAAACTTAGAAAATGAAAAGTAAAATCCTGCATTCTGGTGGCTTTTTATCATTATCCAGAGACTGAAGTTCTAGAGCATTTTTATATGAAAATTCACTTTCATTGACTATACTCAGTGACTGATCGACATGAATATGATATAACATACATGTATTCCCCACTGCCGCTTTTCAATAACCACTTTTGATCAGTCACGGCACAATATTATTTTAAACCCGGAGCTAGTATGCGCGCACACACTTTGTTTACATATGCAACAACACATTGATAGAATATAATATCAACAATAAGAACGGTATACATTATCATTATTTATTGGAATCTTGATAAAATTTGTGTATTTTACCATTCCGAAATTCTACCATTCCTAAATCAAGCAAATTAAAAGGAAATATTTGACTTTTTTCAAAACAATTGTTTGTCTGCTACTATGAATAGTATCCGAGGCCTAGGATTGCTCTAAACGTGCTAATACTAATAGTGTATTGTACAACAAACACTGATTAACAAAACTGGGTCTTCTCTCATCTGCATCAATACTAAACAGAAATCAAAATGTTATAACTGGGTACTTGTATTTTTTAAACTATTTTTAACAAATTAGTTATCTTTTTCTAAACGAATTTCAGAATATAACAATTAAGGCTTCATAAATACCCTATAACCACAAACTACTGGTCATATCGTCTCAGAGTCCTTTAAATGTATAACAGGACGTTGAAGAAAAAAGACTTATTTGCCCATATGTTTAAGATCCGTCACAGTTAACGAACATCAAACGCTAACGTCCACCTGATCATATATGTTATAACGTTTTAATTTCATTATAACAACTGTTTAAGAGTATGTCATCAGTGATTTTTTTTACCTGCGAGTCCTGGATTCACAAAAACCGCTGGGGATGCAAAGTTTCGAATTATGTGATTCCCAAAAATGTATTGAAATTTCTCAACAGATAATATCGTTTAATATTTGGAATCATTCTATCAATTCGGGGACTCATAGATTTGCAAGTTATCGAGTCCCAGGACTCAGGTTAGAAAATGTGTAAACATATCACTGTGACATATTTCCTAGTGTCAAGTTCGACAAAATTAAAACATTGTGGACAGTTCTGTATGTGGAGCAGAACAGATGCCATTAGGTGTTGGTAAACTACAAAAAAGCAACATTGCTTTGTAGAAATGATTTGTTTTCTTGCCATACAGCAACAAAAATCATGTCTTGAGCATAGCTGATATATTGTGTCTGAAAACCCTTTAGGTGATCCGAAAATGGTTATACGGGGATATAACAAAAAGACAACGCAGTCTGTCGAAAATGCTACATGAACAATGTGGAATTGTTATAAATTGTGTTATAATGCAAAATTATTAACCAGTGACTCATTAGTCTTCAGCAATAGTCGACGGGTGACTTTTGATTGTCATTTTCGGAAGCTTGCATAACATTCCGTTAATAATAATAATCTAAACTGTACTCTCTTTCCCATCGGTAGCATATTGAATTCAACATTATTGTAACGCTTAAATACGAAGACTCACTGGATTACGGGAAAAGATAAATAATCGTTTTTGCATCGAATAAAGTTGTTGCATCTTATAGTACATTTTTTTTACTCGTCATAAAAAATTGGTAACGAACGCACCCAACGCACCCCCCCCCCCCCTGGTTACGGGTATATGTACATACACATATTGATTTGGTTTTGGTCATTTGGAGATTTTCTCACAATCGTGTATTATGAATGTATTATGTATTCGTTAAAGTAAACTTTAATCCATCCCCCCTAAAAACAACAACAACCACACAACATTCTAAGCAGTATAATTGACACTTTTTTTGTTTCAAAAAGTATGGTTTTATTCGACTATTATACTGATATCTTTCAACGGGGGGAGGGCGCGGGGGGGTGTTATTTGTCCAATAAGAGAGATTTAATGCGTTACCTCTGTGCATATACAATCCTTTTTTACTATTTTTATTTCAACAATTATGTTAAAATATAGTTAAATGTATACTCAAAAACATTCATTCAAGTATCAGTGTAAAACAATCCTCAAAAATGTACAAAAAATATTAAAAGGCTTATATATCTTAAAATAAATAAACATGCACACAAGGCATTTTTTCTTCAGATTTGTCATTTACCCGACCCACTTTCCCTGTCTTATGTATCATAATTATGAATACTATTCACATGAGATAATGTATCATATAATTCCTCTCTTTGCTTTTTATAAATCTGGTTTGCACGATAATTGCATCCAAATTGCTTATCATGTCCTTGGTAAAACCAACAAGTTTTTGTGTGTACAGATTTAACGTGCATTTAATCATTGTTTTCATTCCATCTCTGATATTTCATCAAAACAATTAATAATTTTTTTTATAAAAATAATATGATATAAATTGCTTGAATAAAAAAGCTAACCAAAATGGTGAAAGTAAGATGCTGTTTATCCCCTTTGTGATAATACAGTATTTTATAGGTTAATGGGCAATTATCTTGGCGGCTATCTTGGATTTAGCAAAGACCTATTGAATGTATTTTATAGGTCTTTCTGTTTAGACACCATTTGATCAATAAGTTTCGTGGTAATAAAAAATATCTTTTACCCAAGATAATTCAGATAATCATAAGCATTTTCAAATAAAACCTTAGAATCATGCAGCGTGAGCCCCGGTTTCTACGAAAGCTCAATTTGAGAGATTTTTATCCTATTTGAAGGTAAATGATTTTTTATCTTTACTTTTACCATCATTATTAAGATATTTGTAGTTTATGTTTAACAATAATGTGCGTGCACTTAAAAGTATCAAACAGATCCAAATACATAAATATAACAAGTTGAAATGTCTTGCTTTCAATATATGTCTAAAATCAAAATCAACGGCTAACAACACCTCACTCCATTCAATATAAACCATCTAATAACAAATTAAAATGACGGAAGAGTATATTTTCTTAAATACGAATTCCATAAGGCCGTACACCCGCCACGGATGGTCTCTACTCTATATTTAAAACAAAAACGCTATTTATTTCATAGCCAGGGCTCTGTGAGACCTTTCTTTTTCCGTCTCCCTCCGAGCTGTAAATAGCTCATTATGACAATAGGGGAAATCACTCGGTCAATAAACTTTCATACCTTATTGTAAGATGCACAAGTGCGCACTTGGATCGCTCCGGTACCTTAGTGAAGCCGAAACCTCTTATGATAGTGTACATAAGGTGTGAATATTAATTTGATATAGTTGCGATATGACTGAACGCATGCTCTTATAAATACATGTGAATACAGTTGTCGAAAATCATAAAATATGTTGGGTAAGGCGTACCAGTGGAGCTGATAGCGCGCACATGACAATAATCTATCCAGTCCTTGCGTCTTCGTCCTGATGACATGACCTAATACAGATTTCAAAACAAAAAAGATTGTGTGATCCTTTGCATGTTTTGTATGTTCATCGTCTATCCTATTTGCTGCCTTTCCCACTTCTATATGCACTAAAACTGTGTGCCATATTTATAACTGCACGAAATACGAAAATTTTGCAGGCAATGTAAAGTGATTATATGTTCCATTGCAATCACAACTAGTAGGGTAACTGCATATAGTTATTAGTTTACATTGTTGTTATTAACATCTACAATCTGACATGTCTTCCCCGAGGGATGTTACACGGGGATTCAGTGTATCGGTGCTATACACCGGGCACTTAAAAGAACCAGGTTCGTCTCTGGAATCGGTGCGTCACCTGTATCCCGCTCGAACCCCGATTAACACCTCTTGTAGGGAGGAGAACACACATTACACCAATCAATAAAATATATTGAATAATATTTCATTCGTGAAGTATTCCTATTGCCATTATATGACTATATCCATAACCATTACATACCTACTGAACAACAAATAAGAATGGAGTTTAAACATAATAATAAAACATAATCAGGTGAAATACATAATATTTAAAAATGTTAGGCTATCTCGATAAAATATAATATTCCATGGCCCTCTACCTTTTGATTGCTTAACTTCCAATCCTGACGGCACACATCTCTACCAAAGGTGTCATTGGTCAATGATCTATTTGGATCAAACTTATTACTTTGATAAATACCTGGTTAGCTGGGGTAAATTTTACCTACTTTGGCTCAAAATTATTATTTGGCAGGTCCACTGATGTACACGTACTCCTGATGAGTCTGATGGACCTGTAAAAACCAACTTCGAAATACACACATTACCGGTAATTCACAATATTTGGCTGTCCGGTTAGCTCAGTGATTGGTACATGCGCTTCTCACTTATGCGACCCGGGTTCAATCCCGGTTCCCGGCGCATGTGAGTTATTTAGGTGGGCACAATACCGGACAGGTGGGTATACTCTGGGCACTCAGGTTTCCCCCGACAGCAAAAAGACCACAACAACATTAAATAACTTTTCGGACACTCTAACTTTTTAGACACCCCCTTTTTGGCGAAAATAATCATTTTTCGTGACACAAAATCTTTGTGCAAACGGGGTTTCGTCCATAATTCATGACTTTATATTTCGGACAAGTATATTTGTCAGCGCCAAGACCTATCAATATTGATAGGTCTTTGGTCAGCGCTATTTTTCCAGATTTCTGCTCGAGATTCGCTTATCTGGTGTTACTTCGAGCATGCGTTTTTTAGACCTGAATAAGGTCGTAAAACCTGGCAGATAAATGCGTGAGGGCAATGGACCATAACATTTGTGTCATTGGGTAAACAACCATAATACAGGTAATAAACCATTATTTTACTACGTGAATTAAATTCGTTGATACAATGGACGCTATACATTTTGCATGCCCGTATCTATGCAATACTTGAACAGTGTTTCTAAATTTTCTGACATCTTAATTATTTGTATCTAGATGTTCGGACAACTGTATTTTTGAAATACGTTTTGTAACTTAATAGAAAAGGACACCAAAAGAAAAGCAGATTTATGTATCCGAAAACTTAGAGTAATTACGGTACACACACACACACACACACACACACACACACACACACACACACACACACACACACACACACACACACACACACACACACACACACACACACACACACACACACACACACACACACACACACACACACACACACACACACACACACACACACACACACACACACACACACACACACACACACACACACACACACACACACACACACACACACACACACACACACACACACACACACACACACACACACACACACACACACACACACACACACACACACACACACACACACACACACACACACACACACACACACACACGTACGTGTATACGGTGCAGACTGAGGACACATGATTTTTGCCCACCACTGGGGACACCACTTTGCAAGCATGTTATGACCTTTAACTATTTTTTACATATATAGAGTTGTTGATTTCCTACATATCCAGCTATTTATTTTTAGACTAACCAATAAGGATAAAACATGAAATTTGACAGCTAAATTGGGACAGTTGCTTGATACACTTCACACTGAGGACAGACCTATCACTGAGGACAAACCAACCACTGAGGGCAACTTACACACAGCCAGTGGGAACTTCAAACACCATTTTCTGAGGACATCACCCACAAATATATTTAAAGTATAAATAATTGTCTTTATATGAATATGTATTATTTATTACTGCATGTTATGTAATTTTTATAATAATTAATAGTATTATATGCTATTTGATGACTAAGACTTCTCAAATATATCGGATATTTAAGTACATGCAATTTTGTTTGTTTCCAACTGGACAAAGCCGTACCACTGAGGACTTACACACCGCTGTCTGGGGACATAACCCACAGTTTTTATTCTATTGCTCCACTTTCATATTAAACCTGCGTTTTTAATTATAATGTTAATAATCTTTATTAAAACATGGTAAGTTGTTAATCTAGCAACCGAATATGACCACATAATCAATTTCGGGTTCGGGTAAAGTCCTTGTGATAAACCAATATTTTGATTCGATATTCAGATAAATCTTATATACCAGGTAGGGTTTACTGACGCATCAATTTTTTCCGTAAAAGCGGATACAGAACATTTTAATGCACAGACGCAACATCAATTCTCTATTGTCTCAATATACACCGAAACTTTACCACTGATATACAACAAGATAGTCTTAATCGAAACATTCAATAATCGAAAATATAAGATAATATGTATTGCCTTGATCAGTCTTCATTCATAAGTAATGGCTATACACTTATACCACGTCGGGTAATGGCTTTGGTGAAACCCAGCCATTACGTTTCATGTTGTCACATCTTAATATTGTTGAGACATCCTACGGACGTAAACAAAAAGATGAACAAAGGGAATGATTTTGGAAAACACTTAAGTTGAATGCCATCGGCATTAGGATAATAGATATGTTTGAACTAGTGTTAAATGACTACGTAAAGTGTACAGTTGCGTTAACCTGTCGGCCTGTCTGCTAAAGTTGAAAACGGCATTAATTTTGTAATAGTTAACGTAAAATAAACAACTTGCACATGCACAGCAAACATCATGAGGAAGAATGCCTGTAATTTTGAATGTTTAATGTTGAGAATTGTTGAAGAACGCCTGGAGAAAACTTTAGCTCTACGTACCATGGTGATACCAGTTTATACCCTCTTTTTTATCACGTACCGGGTCTAAAAACATAAACAGCGGGCATAATCCGAGCAAGTGTATAAACAACTTTTAAAAAGTATCTACATTACTATTGTCGGATCCCGTAGTATATATCACATCACTAAATTACAGGTGCACCCCGTTGAATTTCATGTTCGAAACTTATGTTGCTGTGCAAAATTATAGCAAATAATTAAAAAAAAACTTATCAAATGTGGTCTGATACAAACGATCACTCCACCAGATAACGGTAACGTATATCCCATCTTTTTTGTTTCCGTCGTGCATTCGACAAATTCGAAATCAACACGTAATAGATCCGATTTTTAAACACACACACGTGCACACATACCCGCACACAAACACACGCACACACACTAATGTCTTGCATTATAACATATTTGTGCAAAACATAATTTTATTTCGCTTAATATTATTAAGTGTTTTTGATTTTTTTCGTACATATTACACACTTGTGATACAAACTTTTGTTATGTCGGAATCGAAATGAAAATGTATTGCGGCATTTGTGTTACACCGGATTAAAAAAACAACTACTTAACCGTTCTTTACGAACCATATGCACAATTGTTAAATAGTTCAAAAAGCTTTAAACATTATGTTTGCAACATGTTATGACATTGTTATACGAGTAATTCTTTGCATACTTACTTGACACAACATCAAAAAATAAAACACTGTGTGAACGAATAATGTGTTCGTTTACATCAATACATAATGCAAGTGAAATATAAAAAACAAACATAAAAGAACAGAAGCACAACAATACCTCATGCTTTTGGACAATTAACACGTGGCATAATGGAAAGGAGTCGATAAAAAAATCCCTAATCATTGTCGCCACTTATTAACTTATTAACTTGTAAACTATTTATATGTACAAAAACATAATGCTAAAAAGTCAAGTGCTGCAATTTTTTTTATGTCCTTATCTATGTACGGCAATTTTAAATAATAGCGGAACACCAATTTGCGTGAATAAAAACATGAACTCTCGTGTAAACGAAATCTCTGAGAAAAACAATTTAAATTAAAAAACTGTAACACTTACACACATTAAAGTTTTATTTATTAATTTTGCCATATGGTCACAAGACAAAACTTTATATCGATACTTAAAATATGCTGAAATTGGTTATAATGGATATTAAAAAAACACACACTTAACACGCATTGAAACCGATGCGATGATATTTTTTTTTAATTTACATGGTATTTTTTCAAGTTTATTTTTTTTTATGTCATCACGACAACAAATCGTGTCCAGTCTATATCAACGCATATCTCTTTCGCAATATGATTGTTTTAATGACAACGTTTTACACAGAAACACAGTATCATCGTATTGTAGTGACCCAAGAAATGCTTATGTAATCTATTAAAAACTTGTATATGGAAAACCACGATTGACAATTGAGACTTCCAAACATTGTCAGGACATCAATTTACATCAGCAACGAGAGTTTGTATTCATTAGCCAAATGTTCATTGATCATTTTTCTACTTGTTTAAAGTTATTTAGGCGTAAAATCTGGAACACTAGCATTCACTAAACAATATTCAAAAACTGAATGTTGAAGGATTGTTATGTGGTCATTTCCATTGAACTTTAGAATATGCGAAGGACTTAATAGAATAATACATTTTTTAACCGTTATTGATATTTGTTTGACCGACTATCTTAACATAAATAATATTTTTGTAACCTAATTTTGTGTCAACAATTTTATCGACATATTGCTGTTACCTGGAGATAGGACCTTACAATTATACTCATTTGCGGAACGGGAAATCAAATCAATGCTAGTTTGCAAAGAAATGAGCCGCAAACTTGAACACAATTGTTATTTTTGGATTACTGGGGTCATGATTGTGCTCGAATCCGTTGAACAATGCACAGCTCTTCGTCGCCTGATCAAACTGTGCGGCCACACACGCTGGTTCCGTTTGACGCAGACAGATCAACGCGCACACGATGCTGCTATCAACCTCGAAGACTGTGCTGACAGGCGGATTCGACATAGCGATACCAGTGGCAACCTGGAAGTCTAAAGCACACAGGGGTTTACGTTACTGAAATGAAATGAATGTGTATTTATCCAGAATATATGTTTGTAGTTGTAGTTTTTATCTTGTTTAAAAATAATTAATCAACCATTCTTATAATCTTCTGCTTAAGACTTTTGAATGAAAATCATAAAATTATATCAGAACATAATGCATGGCCATCAAACAAATACATAAACCTTACATCTTGTATAACAAATTACCAGTGTTTGATAAAAATACACCAGACGATTACTTATAACATTATCATTAAGCATATTCGTACAAGGTGTCCTTGGTTGGAGATGTCCTATCACTTGGACCTCGCAAAGTCTCAGGGTTTCATTTTTTTGATTCGCCTGTATCTGTAAATATCTATATGGCACTTTGTTGTTGGGACTCCATGTGGCCGTGCTGTTTGGAGACAGATTCATGATGCCCTCTGCCTCCTTCTTTCCGTGTGTCAGTCCCATTGCGATTTTAGCTACACCTGCTGCAAAACAAATGAGATTTAAAGCGAATCAATCTTTCACCACTTACAATTGACATTGAACTATCAAACATTTGCTTGATAATGTTTATTTACCTTCAACCAGTATATCTAAATATTAAATGCAGTCTAACACAAAAACATGTTTTAAAAAATCCGAACTATATTTCTGCATGCGGTGTTATTACGTGATGCAAATTCTTATATATTTCCTTAGCTTCAAAACATTTTTACAAGTGCTGAGGTTTAATTGCAGAATGAAAAGATATATTTGACAGATTACCATATAATGTGCAAAGAAATGTTCGAAAGAATGCCAAGATATGATTGACGGAATTCCATATATTTTATATGTGTATAACACTTGTTTTACCGTCAGCCTAACCCGCAAATACTCTTGTAATCAATACTTTTCTGATTTGTTTGATTCATTGCGCACCAACACAAAGCTTACGTTCGCAAGACTAGCCGTGCATTTTTGTGTCTCAAGCATAATGCATTTGATTTATCCCAAATTTCTTACTGCATCATTTTAAAGGACACATATTTGCATTAATTTAGTATCTCTTCGGCTTAGCAAAGACAGGTTTCATTTTGATATCTTATATACTAGTAAAGGCCTGATCTAAATAAATTTCAGAATGAACACAAAAAGAGCAACAGCTGTGAAGTTATGAAAGTAGAATTTATGTCATTTATGCAATGCATTTACGCTCATATAGATCTAACCACATATAAATTTCAAAGCTTATTATCATTAACACAATATTTTAAAAATAGTAAAGGGATACAACTATTGAAGCAAGAGTTGTAAACTTCCAATACCCCAATAGGATTTATCTAGCTATATTGTTGATATCTGTTAAGTTTTCAAGATGTGCACCGGACTAAATTTCAGTCAAGAAATATACCAAGGGCAATAATAAATGTACGCATACTGAAGTGAAAATTCTGAAATCAAAAGTGCAGGAGAACGACCCGGACAAGTTTTGTAGGACTCTCCGCCGTTTGTGGGCTTTTTAAAAGGGTTAAACTGAAAAATTCCGTAATAATATATTCTTTATTTGTTGCTTTCATTGTAAGATCGTTCTATCATTACATGAGTTGTTAAATAAAACACATTTATATGAGTGGCGGCGGGATGAATCAATATATTCCCAAATTCGTTATATCGTTTACAACAATATATGACAAATAGTTTATCGATATTAATCATTCATCAATAAGAATTACAGTTATATTTTGAAAAAAAACAAACTGGTCACACACAGTTACTTTTTACCTATTGACATTGTTCAACAACGCCATATAGACGATGGAGATAATGTCTCATTTGAATAGACTTAGAGGGTTCAAAAAATTAAGTTTCTACAGTTACGCTTCTCACTTGCATTTCCATGTATATAGACGGCGTCTATGAACGTATATGGATATCCAGGTGCCACTGTGAACCTTAAACGATTAGATGAGCATGATTTTGTCTGAAATAGAAGGAAAAAAACATTGGCATTTGAAACCGCACACGCTCACACACGAGCACGCAAAAGCATGCACGCAAACAAAGACACACACGATTACGTACGCAAGCACGGATAAAGACAACACATTCTGACGTCTTACCGTCCCCACTCACACATCTTTGAAAAAAGAAAAGAATCATACCAGGTTTGGAGAAAACGTTAGTAGACCAGCACCAATGCGTATTGATGTTGTACTCCGCACCGTTTCCCAGCCATCCTCAACGTAGCACTTCATCTCTCCAACTCCGGCTGCGTGGTTTCCGTTAGCGTCGTTTCCTACATATTCGTAAATATCTACTCTTGACAACCTCACTTTCTCGGCAAACGCAACCTTTTATAAAATAAAATTTACAATTGTTTACACAACTCAAAAGAAGATCATTTATGCATGTATTTAAAAAGAAATATGCTTGAGAATATGATTATAAATCTGACCACAAAAAGTATCTGGCTGTTCGTACCTCAATCCATGCACCATACCACCACTTGTTGTTGTTTTCCCCGATGACATTTGCGATGGATTCGATGGAATTCCTTCACAAAATATATTAACGTAAATGCATATTGATAATTTATCACAACCGGTAAATAAAAAGTTGGACTCAGTTAAACAATATATCGAATGTATCAATGCTTACCGAGAAGTGTTTGTGTTTTTTCTTGGATATTATTACTTTGATTTGAAAGTTTGTAATCTCCTTTGATATATAATAAGCAAATGACAATGGCTAGAATTAATTTTTTTTAAATTAATACCTAATTAATTGTTAATAATATAAAAATTCGGATTGTGCATTGGTAAGTAAGTAAGTAAGTAAGTAAGTAAGTAAGTAAGTAAATAGTTTATTATAGTGACATGTGCATTTCGTATGGTATAAACAATAATATATACATATAAAAAAGCACCCGGCCCATTGGACCTATAAGTCACCTTAGCTGTTAAGCTCAATCTACACGTAAAGCATATATATACAGTTCTATGTCATAACAAGTGATGTACGAGTGGGACTGAGAAAACAGATAGCATATATACAGCAAATATATACAGCTTCAAGTGGTCCCGATTATATCGTCAATGTTTAAAATATTATAATTATTCATAGCAAAAGCAGCATAAAACAATTGGGTATACTGTAATATCAAAAAGCTAATATACTTTCTTTTATCAATAAGAGTTACAGCACTGATACAGATTCAAATTTACAGTGGATACATTACGGACTGCCTGAGCAAATATGCTTTAACAATGAACTTTGCAGTCTTCCTGGAGTATACCTTTAATATATGACAAAACCTTTGTTCTGGGTTAAGATGGATAAAGTCGTGATTTAAGAGAATATCACCAAACACGTCAGTCCTGATATTGTTATATAAATCACATACAAGTGGAAAATGATTCTCATCCTCTACGGTCGTTAGATCACAAAATATACATGTTCGATTATCAACTGGTTCACCAGCGTATCTTCCTGTCTCTATTCTCAGTGGTAATATTCCCGATCTAAACTGACATAGTAATGAGCGGTCATGTTTTGAGAGGTTCATCCTCACATAGTCTTCACACTTAAATTCCGATTTGAATGTTGCGTATGTTCTCAGTTTTGGCATGTTCAACACGTCTTGTGACCATTTGGCTATATAATGTTGGGTCATCAAAGACTTTGCTGCATCCAGATCGATACATGATTTAGCGTGAAACCGATCGATAATCCCTAACGTTAATAGTATCTGCTAAACGTCGCTTGACCAATTATTCACACATTTGGTATAATCAAAATTAAACACTTTTTTGGTGAGTCTATTGTCATCCATTTTAATAAGCCTATTCCAGAACCTGAGGACACATATCCATCTTCCATACAAGGTTGGTTTCCAGCAAGAGTCTCCATAAAGTGCCGGTAGTGGGGTTAATCTATGCACGCCCATGAAATATCTTAATGCTCGGTTGTGTACATTGTCGAGTAAATTGATATGTCTTAGAGCCCCACACCGAAGCACTATATTCAAGAATTGGTGTAATACATGCGGTGTATAGTTTTTCAAACGATTGGAACCGGAAGTGTTTCATGTTATGAATCTTGGTATTGGCAGGCTCAAAGAGGATGCTCGATTCGGCTTCCGATAATTCTGCTTTCTGGCTCTGATTGTTAATTAGGGGAAATGTAACCATTTGTGTTATATGAGCGACATGAAACAAATGTGTGTACTCTGTCTTCTAGAAGATTCTTAAAATACCTTCACAAAATATATTAAAGTAAATGAATATTGATAATTTATCACAACCGGTAAATCAAAACTTGAACTCCGTTAAACAATATATCGAATGTATCAATTCTTACCGAGTAGTGTGTGTTTCCAAAGTTTTTTTCTTGGATATTATTACTTTGATTTGAATTTTTTTAATCTCGCTTGAAATATAAGAAGCAAATGACACTGATTGGAATTAATAATCTTTTTAATTAATACATAAGTAATTGTCAATAATATCAAAATTCGTATTGTGCATGGGTATTGGCAGGCTGAAAGAGGATGAAATTCGGCTTCCGATGATTCCGCTCACTGGCTATGATTGTCAATAAGGGGAAATGTAACCATTTTTGTTTTATAGAACAACATTAGCGACATGAAACAAATGTTTGTATTCTTTATTCTAGAAGATTCTTAAAATACGGCTTACGAAACGAAATGTAAATGGTATGCGACCAGAATCTGTTGAAATTAGAATTGAATTAGTATTTTAATGATAAAGTATTCATAGTAAATAGTATTGATGTTATCAGTACCAAAAACGTTAGTAAGCAGTAATGAAAACGTACAAAAATATTTAACGAGTTGTTTACTTGTGATAATATTATTAAAGTCATCATCAATGATAAATGGCAATACGAGTTCTAACGCTATACATTGTATACCCTGGATAGGTTGACTGTGCTCCAACAGATGTCACCCATTGTGAGACCGGTCCTAAAATGGATAGATACCATGCTCTAATCATAACACAACACGTTAACCTAACAGTTTCTTACAGTGATTCAATACAATTAAATTTACCATTAGTCGTAAAATTAATCATTTCTTTATTCAGTTAAATGCTATTAAAGTGTTATTTCCTGACTACTGTATTTGGTTATGAAAAAAAATGAAATTTGAAATTTGCGTACATTAGCCATTCGGGCATAATGGCGATGCAGTCATACCGGCATGTATAGAAACCTCCTCTATGTTGAAATAATTCTTGAGATCTAGCGTCCACTCTCCGGTAGTAGACGCTGTCACCCAACACGTTGATGCATCACCATCTACAGCACGAGACGGATCGGCCCCGTCAGCTGTGTTTGTCTGGTTCGCGGGCTTACCAAGTGCCACATTCGAAGCTGTCAATACAGTCCAATCATTTGTTAGGTTTTGTGCAAGCATGTATTGATTCTCTCGACCGTAATGTTTGCCTATATTCAAGTATTGTAAAGGTACATGATTATCTTAGCATACCTTTGGAATATAGATCAATATTGCCAATTGATAATTATTGTCTCTTTCTGTTGTAACAGACTACAGGCACGGATTTACTATGTGTTGGAGGGCACATTGATGTCACCCCCAGCTGACTCAAAGATTATGCACTATGTATGACGCGCGTTTAAAGCTTAAATTGAATGGTATATTTCCTGCATGTGTAAATTTGTTTGATCATTGGTTATTATCCAAGACCATCGCCACATGCGCCTCTAAAGTGGGTGAGGAAGGGGACACACGCAATTCCAGCTGATCTCAAAGCGCACACGCGGACAAGTTGAGAATTATTTTCAGATCATTATTGATGAGAGTATGCAATCAAGGCGGGCTATGGAAGTTCCTACTGAAGGTTGAGCATTTGGTGGCACTAGGAGACCGCATATGACACCAAATAGATCTTTATCGCCCATTTCTAACAGCGCTTCGGGAACCCTATACCACTGCCCTTTTCTTCACGCATCTTGTAGGCATGTTAATGCGCTACTATATGATTATTTATTTACAATTTCCGGCTTGCACAGTGGTTTGTAAACTCGCTTCTCATCGGGCATGTGTGTTTGGTCGTTGGTCACCATACCGGACAGGTGGTGTGTTCTTCGGGAACTCCGGTTTTCCTCCACAACACCAGATAATAAACAAATTGAAAAAGCGTTCAGTAACAACTATATATGAAAATTGCATCTATACTTCAAAATTCGTCCCAACGTTCGTGAGTCTAGTAAGTTAAATAGGTAGGAGTGCTGGGCATACTCCGGGTTTACAAATAATGCAGCCTATTGCTCGAAAAGGACCTCATCAACTTTGATATAAACACACATATTTATATTATTAAACTATTAACATACATGTACTTATTTACAATATAGCTATCAGGGTTTTCACGAAAAGCCGGATTTGGGCTTGTTCGTTGTTTTCAATAGTTTAAAATACACGAAATTTAGAAGGAAAATTGATCGTTTATGGAAAATTCCATCACAGACATCTGGGGATGAAAACGAACTTTATGACGCGGTTATACGTTTTATCGGATTATTATGTCCAACTGTGATGTCCAGCTAAAGCAGATTTTGGCAAATTAAGGATTTACAAATACATGTGGCAAAACAGTGGCACCTTTACATATGGCAAATATATTGCCCAAAACTATGTATTTTCAATATTTTTTAACAATCAAGTTAAATATACCCACCGGGCGATATAATTACAATCAACGACACCACAAATAACGAAAAAAACAGCAGTAACATGAGCCGGTCAAGATGGTTTTAGTGTCATAATTAGGTCGGTATAAAAGAAAAAAAGATTCTGTATGATCTGAATCCACCGAATTGTATACCAATGAGAAAAAATATTTTGGATTATCTCGCCTTCATATAACCCTTTATTTAAATAATAACTTAAACGTGTTAAAAAACGAAACACACTCAAACTAGTCTGTTAAAAGTGTTGGACAAGCATCAACCGCTCTTAAAGGGTTTATTTAACAATTAATTTGAAAATAATGAATGAAGGGACTGCATTAATCTGGACTAGGCTATTTTGTTCAGATTTTATTTCACCGAGTATTATTGATTGTTGTATAAGGTTTTAAATGGAAAGTAAATATTAAATATAATGCTTAAAACTTAAATGTTAAACAACGTTACTTAATCTTTCAAGTTCATTCTGCGTTAATTTGCTAACGTTAACAAAATGCGTATACCACAAATTCAACTTTTTAATCCATGTGCATTTGTATCAACCCCTCGGGGCTTTTCGAACCATATCATGGTCAAGTTAGTAGAAGAAAGTTATTATTTCCTGCCATAAATACATAAATTAACTACAATTAAATCCTTTAAAAATCAATTGACATAAACATAATGTAAACAAAAGAAAACGAACATTTTTATCAATCTATAACAAACTTAATTCAAGTTACTCCTACTTCATATCTGAACTGAATTTGTTATTAAGTTACAATTAAACTTAGCTCGTCAATGCCTACTTTATCTCCGATTACGACCGGAAAAGGTCGAACGTTGTTCGTTCTTTTCCGTGAAAGCGTGCAATTACAAACAGAATCCAATCATGAATATGTGTTAAATAGACGTTTGAAATGCATATGTTAATACACCAAATTACATTATATCAAATTTAAAAGAATTATTATTAAGGATTACAATCGGGAAATTTAAATTCAAATATGAAACTATTGTTTTGCAGCATTTTCTTAACCTGTTAAAGGGATCTTTTCACGTTTTGGTAAATTGACAAAATTGAAAAAGTTGTTTCAGATTCGCAAATTTTCGTTTTAGTTATGATATTTGTGAGGAAACAGTAATACTGAACATTTACCATGGTCTAATATAGCCATTATATGCATCTTTCGAGGATTTAAAACCTGAAAATATATAAAGCGTTGCAACGCGAAACGATTGAATAATTTGGAGAGTTCTGTTGTTGTCGTTTAATTTTGTGAAACTACGAAGATTGCTTATATAAAGTATATATTACGTTTTTCATACATACTTGGCATGATGGCCGAGCGGTCTTCGTTTTTACTCCAGGACCCCGGGGGTCACTGGTTCGAGCCCTGCTGCGGGCTACTTTTTTTCCTTTTTTAAATTTTTATTCTTGATTTTTTACTGGAGCCTTTAAGATCCGATGCTTATATTTATCAATATAAAGCATTTATTGACAAACTTCAAAACATGCCAAAATCTGTGAAAAGGCCCCTTTAAACGCACAATTTACTCATTTCATATTACTTACATTCAAATATGAACAAATATACCAGTATCCTTTTAAATCTGAAAAGGCCGGTCTAAACGGTAAATTATGAAAACATAAACAATATCATTTTTATAAGGTATGTTATATACGAATATTCCACTAGTACATATTTTACATTAAATGAATGTCCGAAATACACATTTCATGATTGTCATTTTTAATTTAATGTCGAGTCTTACAATCAATTGGGAGCAATAGCGGCCGCTGGAGGTACCAACAGTGGGATATGAAAAAGTGTCGCGTTGATTGCCGCCAAAAAATAAATTTGCTTTTGTCTTGTGAAATGTCCATTTTTCTCTCGCTTGAATAACATCTTCCTTGCGTCTATATCTCACAAATGCTCAGCATCGATTTAAATCCAGTACACTCAATTTAAAAATGCTGTTGATTTATTATAAAATACATTTTACAAAATAAATAAGAATGAATTATTTTGCATGAACTTAAAACCGTTCAATGTTTATTGTTTATTTAAGTTTTTAAAAAATCTGCAAAACACACATACATTTATAAACCAAGTAAGATACGGTGAACTATACGTGAAAGCGAAACAGTAAGATCTGCATATTATTTATTTTTAAGAGCGCATATAAACACGAAGAATTCCAATCACTTAATAGAAAAGTATGCGACTTGAAATGTGCGATTGACTTCTAACTGTGCTTGAATTATTTACTAATCGAATTAAGCGAAAGAAATAAAATTTCAATATGTTACTTTTGAACATCGATCAGTTCGTTAGGCCATCTATAAAAATGCGTATACATGAGTGATAAATATTCATCATATAACAGCTTTATAAGAAAGATATCGCAAGTATAACAGAAAATAAAATGATTAAAATATTAATGAATACATGACGTTTGTGTTTTACGCCAGGTTTGCGCGTAACAGCCCCAGCAAAAGAGGAACGCCTTCACTAACTAACCGTTACCGAATAACACGTTCAGATCACTACGTCAGCAATAATAAACAAAGATGCTGACCACACCTCTAATTTATTATTAAAAAATATATAACACAAAGTTATCACCTTTTATTTTCGTAAAAATGAAAATTATTTTTTTATGAAGAAACATACCTTCACATGTACAACATGTACCTTTTATGTCATTTTTGTCAATGTGTAAATTAACTAAATTTTATGTTTATAAAGATGAAAAATTGTCTAACCTGTTGCAGTCATGGTGTATTTTTGTGAACCTAAAGCAACCAGTAGGAGTCCAACAATGGTCAGGCGTAGCTGAAACTTGCACTCGGCCATGCTTTCACTTTAGCTCTTCAACGGTCCGCTCTCTACAATTCCAGAATCAGTGTGCGCAATTAATTGCGACACTATCTTACAACATCAACATCGAAATCAATACGCGCTTCGTGGGAAACTGTCATTGGCTGGAGCGATAATTTCTATATAGATATAAATAGTTAGTGTGTAGTTAGTCCATGCTTGCTTTTGTTTTATAAATAGAATTCGAAAACAACTTGAAGAAGTATAATATTTGATACAACCCGATGGTTAAAATAAGTAAATATTATGTGCGAAAAATCTAATCAAAACATATAACACATGTAAAGCCTAGCATGTATTTAAAACTAAAACATATAAAACAAATATCATTATTGTTAAAAAGAAAAGCCTGAACACGAAGAGTATTTGAATAGGAATTGAGCAAGATTTTACATAAACACACATGTTGCTTGTGATAATTCTCGGCTATAGTAAGGACGAAGAACTGTTACAAAAATGGCGTATATTGCAGATAAAACAATACACTGGGATGGTGTTATGCCCGAATTGCACTATCGGTTAAGCACCCGTCTCATCGGACTGGCGCCTTTACAACGTCCCCAGCATTCAGTTTTTAAAATAGATAGTTATTGGTAAAACCGAAATTGTGTTGGTGTTGTGTTGTTTTCAAAACAAATCCTAATAACGTCAACCATAGCACAGTGGTCCCGCTGTTTATTTTCTTTCCGTGTAAGCGGCATTCCTCGTCATTAAGCGTTATTACTTCAGTTATGCTGAAATATCACGCTGTTCATGCGGCGATCATCGAGGACGCCAAGGCGTCCACTTTACATTCAATTTATTGGCATGTCGTCTTCGTCTTTGGTGCAACCTTAACATGTGCACTGCGAAATTACTGCGACCATATGTAGCGTCCGCGCTGCACGTTGTTTTTAAGTTAAAATTAACTGGATCAACGTTATTGCAAAATATCTGTTGTGGTCGGAAAATAAAAGTTAGGACAGTGACACCATCTCCAGGTTTTGGTCGTACACATAGAATACTGGCAGTATTAGACAAACAGAAAGCCCAGCCAAGGTCTAAAAGGCAAGCTGGTTAGGAGCAACAAGACCTTGCAGAACACAGAAGCATACGATGGAGTGGTGATGAAACTTGACTTACTAATAGGAAAGATATGAATTATTGTATTACCTGCTAGTTTGTCCTTTAAGACATTTAGTATAGAGAATAATGAAGCGCAAGCAAATATCAGAAAAGAAATTGTTGTTCTAATAAACTACTTTTATACAAAAAATACATAAAACTAAAAACAAAAATGAGAAACAGTTACTGGGAATTACGCATTGGAACGGACAATGCAAAGCAATATTTAAAACTATAACCAGTGTTTTTTATGGATTTATTGAAAATATATCGTACACTTTTCGCACAAACTTTTCATTATTCAACTTATATATTGTAAACAACTGAATTGTTTAAAGATACAGAAACTATGTGTGTCATAAATCTTATTGGCACGAACACAAATTGATACAACTAGGAATGGAAATCGTGTAGTGTGGTACCAAAGGGAATTCTAACCCATATGAATCACTAACACACACACACAGAAGGTTAAACAATTCCAACTCAGAAATTCGTTTTTCATAATAAACTGTTCCCTAGTAGTGTTTGTTAAAATTTGATGCCACAACGATATCTGTTTGTTTATGATGAAACATGAAATTTCGCTGTTTAATTAACAACGCAAAATCCGATCTGGGAATGAATAATTATTTTTTTAATGACACTTATTTGTCAATCGCAATAACGTTTAGAATTTCTAGAACACATCGTGTTTGATATGGCGGGTGGGATTAGTATTGGTCTGTTAGAACGCAATCTTCACGGATTCAGAGACAAATAACTTGTAATTTGTTAGCTTTGTCAAGCAATATTACATCACCTAGCTAATTACTGATCGCCATGATTTGAATAATGTTATTTATTCTAATGTTAAGAGCATATTGTTTCATTTATGCTTTCAGTCAAGCGTTAGGTTTGGTGTTAAAATGATAGGAGATCTATCACAGAGCAGGTGTGCTCAGAAACGGGGTCATTTGTTTGTTAGTCTCGTTAATGTGCACATAAATGATTTCAATTATTTGATCAGTCCACGGACACCTAGGCTTGAAGTTTCTCTAGCCTCTCATCGGGGTTAATGAACTTCAAGTATTTTTAATTTCGCCGATCGATATCAACATTTCGATAATGTTACAAGTAATACGTTTATTAGTTCAATTTTTGTACATATTGAAAACTTTCAAGATATTTGACAACTGTAACACTTCTGTTGCAAACTGAACGCATTATACCGTTATATATACGCTGATGTGATGTACTTTGCTTGGTCTTCTCAAATCTATATGTTTCAACTTAAAGTGTTGTCCCGATTGCATAACTTTGTTTGAAATTTGTCGTTGTGTCTACCTCTCGTATATACAAGGTCTGTGGAGCGTTTCTGCGTAGCAATAAGAACGGCGTTCAAATCAAGAATTTGTAGCAGACATTTAAGATGTAATATTTTTTATTACCTCAGATTAGTGTACTTTAGTGACACAGTAATTAAAAAAAACCCATAACACTCTTAGGTTTATCCAATTAGTAACATGGGCAAAAATATGCATATGCTAATAAATTCACTAAATTTTCATTTAATAATCCTTGCATCATAAACAGAATAGCAAATATGATGATACCGACCATATGTATTATGATTGGTCTTATCTAATAGATGGTTTCGTTAAAATTGATGACACAAAGTCCTTCTTACTTAGGCTCTCAAAGAACACGCAAACCTGCTCAACCCAATACGTAAAATGTAAAGAAGAGGGAAATACTTAAACTCCGTTTTCCGCCGACATATATACAGTATCTCAGTCGTCGCAAGATCCACAGTCGTCGCTTGAGCCGATTGAACGGTGTGATTTAAAAAGTTCGTTGCGTAGCAAGCGGTTAAGCTTCGAAAGTAGTGACATATTATGTTTAGACAATTTGTTAATTCTCAGCACATACATTTGTAATATAAACTTGAAACAAATATATTAATACAAAAATGCCAAGGCTGTTGGGCCATGTGGTATTTAAGTAAGTGCAAAGATGTTAACAATAAAGATTACACACGTTTTATTTAATATCATTTTCCAGGAGCTAGACAGGTGGCTATTTTTACTCAGTTTTTTTTTAATCATTGAACTAAATGCTCTCAGATTTCAAACAACACATCATTGTACATGTCAATAAGAAAGTCTCATTTTTAACAGTTATCGATTGTTTATTTTTTCCGGTAAATAGGTGTTACGTGGTGCATGAAATGATGTGCATTTGAAAAGGTAACAAGATAAGTATTGATGCAAAGCATCAAAGGGCGTCGGGAATTTCAGTGTAAAAGGAACTCAATGAAGTTACATGGAACGATTTTTTTCTACTGTAAATATTAATATATTGGCCGATTATTTTAAACAAAATAGAAAAAGATACTGGTATAACCATTATCTATGATTTTGTGTTATAACCCCCAAATAACCATTATTTATGATGTTGTGTTATAACTCCTAAATTACCATTATCTATAATTTTGTGTTGTAACTCCCAAATACGTCGTAGTTCATTTTATTTACATTGGTTTCCTTTTTTACTGGTATCCGTGTGCAGTTTTCATTAATGGAACAGAACTGTGTAGGTTTTTAAAAATCTGCTTCATCTTGTAAGCGTAATTTCATATTTTTCTCAACTTCAAGGGGAGATGATTCTGAACTTATTTTTACGTTGCTCATTTTCGATAGGGGTTGAGTACTAATTGATATGAAAACACCGTAAAAGTTTGATTTTTTTTAATGAAAACTGTAAATTGTATAAAGAAGCTGCATTTCACAATACTTTGAAATTCAGTAAAAGATCATATTAGATTTATTTCCCGATATTCA
Organism: Dreissena polymorpha; assembly: GCF_020536995.1. Taxonomy (NCBI): domain Eukaryota; kingdom Metazoa; phylum Mollusca; class Bivalvia; order Myida; family Dreissenidae; genus Dreissena; species Dreissena polymorpha. The sequence goes on from NC_068369.1 coordinate 7,466,061, forward strand.
TCATTTTCAATAGGGTTCGAGTAATACTGATATAAAGCACTTAACAAGTTTGGAAAGATTCAGACGAAAGTTGTGAAATCTTTTAAACAAGTGGAAATTGTTTATTTTGTCAAATCGAATAGAAAAAAATCTGGACTTATTGTCCCGATGTTTCTCATTTTAAATGAGGTAAAAATGCTCATTGATATGAAGACTGTAAGTTTGGAAAGAATCTGATGAAAAATGTTGACATAATAACCTAACCAAGCAGTTTTTCACTTTTATTTTTAAATTCAAAGAGACCTAATTCTGGACTTATGGTCCGATATTGCTCATATAGAGTTTAGGGTTGGGTCCTCATTGATAAAAAACCTTGAAAGTTTGGGAACAATCGTATGAAAATTTTGGACTTCGAACAAGGACTTCACAATTTCTCAAATTCTAAGGAAGATAACTATGGACGTAATGGTCGGATAATGCTTAAGGCCCATACCACCTTGATAGTAATACGTGTCGTGCTTCGCGCTCTATATGTGGTTCTTAAAAAAAACTCCGAGGATTGCTTGACTCTATGGAAACGGATTGCTGGGACACAGCTCCTCCTTGATAAGCGGCTGTTTCCTTTATCGCAACTCATTGCTACAATCAATAATACGTGTCGCGCTTCGCGCCCTATATGTGGTAGGGATAGGCCTATGAGAGACAATCATAAAAATACATGGATAATAGATATGTTGTTTGCATTTATTTGTTAATATAAAAACACGTGTATTTTTTTATAAGATATTTAAGTGATGTAAGAAATTTCAATTAACGTTGTCACCACGTCGCATCTATTAATTCTAATAAAAATGTCCACTTGTGGTAAAATGGATTTTAAAATGTCTACATAAAATAAAGCTTTATCATATTTATTAACCTGACTGAAAAAATTGTCAGCCGCCGAACTGTTCCGTTCGTGCCGGAACCCGGGATTGAACCGGGGGCTTTTAGATGACTGTTGCGTAAACAACTTCAGTTTAACGCTCTCCCAACTGAGCTATTCCGGCTGACATTCACTTATATACTGCTATATGGTGAAGTTGTGTATAGCGATCGTTATTATATGTCTATTAATAAACTAATACATTGTACGTTTTCGTACAACTACGCCTTCCAATAAACTTGCTTGCGCGATAGGTCGTCAAATATCGCACTTCATTGATTCTCCACTAAATAAGCAAATTATAAAAACCACAAAATAAATATTTTTTAAATTATGTTTTGCTTTTATACAAAACATCATTTGTTTTTATACAAAACCAGAAGGTTTCGCGTATTTGCCCAGTCCCTGTGATCTTTCCCCTGTGATCAATTGTGAATCATTTTTTAATTAAAACAATTAGCTTTGCATTATTGGCAATACATGTTGTAATAAATGTAATAGGCACAAATGCAGTTCTTATTTTCACTAATTTATACAAAAAATCACCACTATGCAAGATATTCTTAAAACAAAAATTGATCCGTAATATAACTTCTCCTCCCATATGGGAAACAAAAATGTATTACATACTAGTCGCCGCCCTCCAGGGCGACGCCAATGATATTCATAGCCAATTTCATTTACATTACATAAATAACATTATTTTGTTCATAAAGTTCCGTATTTGCCGATCTTCATTTTTTTACTGGCAATATACTGATACAAATTAAAAAACATGGACTTAATTTTGCATATAGAAACACGGCAAAATATCTCGATACACGATTAATGAAACGTTTAGACGACTTAAAAACCAACTTATACCACGACTGTCTTAGTCTGTCTATATTGGTCTTTCAAGGACTGTTCAACAAGATGTACAAGATGAAGTAAGACCTCATTTGAATCACCCAACACTTAATTTAACCAAATATAATTAAGATCGCATTCATCTAGATTGATTTCACAAAATCTAGCCATTTATATGTAAATTGCTATTAACATTATCAGAATGCATAAATTTATTCCCTAGTGACGACAGTTTGTTAGGATAAACAATCATATTATACAAGGAGCCAATGATTATTTTTTAACATTAATAACTCTTGGATATATAGCAAGGTCGCCACCAAGATAATAGGTTGAGTGTATGTTTTAACATTCAATATCTACATGCATTAAAACGTAATCAGTGTGGTCATTTTTTTTCTAGCAAGTGAACATCGAAATACCCCGCACATGCTTTCCGTTGAGAAGTTCTGCACTGGCGGCTTTTCCGTAGAGTTCTTGAATGACTTGGACTAGTCATTCGTCAATGTTGAATCCTCTCATAACATGCCATATGTCATCATGTGACACGCGGTCAAGCATTCTTAAAGTCAATTAAGTTGTCGAAGAGGTCACGTTTGTGTTACAGGTGATGATGATTCTGCAGTTGAAGATATGTTCTATTGTTCTCATTCCAGCTCTGAATCAAGTCTGCTCTTCGGCCAGCAGTTCCTCGGCCTTACTTTTCAATCGATTAAGGATGATGCGTAGCATGACTTTGCTGGGATGACTGATTATACTGATGGTAGGTAATTCTCGCACAACTTGAGGTTGCCCTTTTTCAATAGGGGTATGACCAGTGACTGGGTCCACTCCTTTGGCCACTTCTTCTCCTCTAAGATCTTTTGGCATAGTGCCGTCAATTCTGCAGTCGTTGCCTCTCCTTAATCACAACAAGGAATTATGTTTAAGAATCAAATCTAACACGTCTGTATTTGAAAGCTTTTGAATCAGAAATATACTAGTATATGCAGCTCTTCAACGTAAATCCTACGTGGCTGTTACAAATATACTATGTGCTGTAATATCTAGTTGTTAATTTTATGAACAAATATTTGAATCGTGTACACACACTAAATGTGCACAGACTCCATAGTCACTATACGAGTAAATTTACCATTGGTGCTTGGAGGGAATTTTGAAGCAATCTGTGGCATATCTTATCTTGAAAACCTTTCGAATAATTTCTGATATATCCCATTATTTGTTTAAAGTGATATTATGGGCATCTAATAGTTTATAGGTGTCTATCGCAACCGTTGTTTTGGTGTTTTCACTTCATATACACTTATATTTGTTAATGAGCATCACCTTACTAAGACAATATCCCGGAAAGAGAAAAATATTGCATTTGAATATCAACCGCGTACTTTCGTTTTGACAACTGACGACAGAAATGATTCGATTTAAGATGTGAATTTAAATGTAGTTTTAGTGCAGATTCGTTCATACGACACAAAGACACTATTTTTATTTACAGATCATTTTGGCTTGGCGGACTCACCTAGTCCAACTTGTTGACGCTCTCAAATATTAAGCTACTTTTTATATTGGTAATATTTTTAACATTTAGCCCATATAAAAAGTATCTCTAAATTCTTTGCGCTTCTTATAAATAAGACTAAGGACTCACCAGTCATGTAAAATATCGCATATAATATATATTTTTTTATTAACAACTAGTAGCAAGATGAGTTCCAGATAATTGGTCAGTAACTAACTGTTTTGACCTTTTAATTCTTTTCAGCTAACTTCAACAGTGAAAAATCCCATAATATCACTTTAACATGTTAAGTTCTGACAATCTAACGGCTTCTGAAACTAACCCATTGTTCAACTGCATTATCGAAAATGTTAATAGTAGCTCGTTTATACGGCTTGTTTGTTTACCTTGCGACTTGTATAAAATATGCGATCAGATGGCAAATATTGTTTTTAAAACGTTCTAGTCTCTTGACGATTCGCGAGGGCATTAATTCGTGTTGTTTCTGACAGATTTATCATCACAGGTCGTAATAGTACATCTCACATTTCATACGGGTTTGCCGAAGTAGAACCTGTTATTCTGGAAGTGCGTTAAAGTGCAAACGTTTGCGGATATTGTACAGTCTGGTGCTTGGTAATTGTTAGATAACCACAAGAAATCACCAGTGGGATATAATAAGTCATATAACTTAAATTCTACTGTGTTTTAAAACAAAGTGACTTCATCAATTTATTTTCTGCATGCATTTCAATGTTGTGATAGGGTCTAAGCACGCCGCAATGGGAATGTATCAGTTGATGACTTATGCTTTATCTGTTAAGGTGAGCGTGCTTTTATGATTCATTTAGGCATTTTAAATGTCTTGATTTATAAAATCAAACGTAAAAACCGTTAAATACTTTGCTACCTTTTCAGAAAAGTAAAAAGTGTTTTTAAGTTACTTTATTCACTCAAAATCTAAGCACACTATGTACAAACAAAAAATTAATGGGCACAATTCTCCTATATTACAGCTCAGGGCAATGAGCCATACACCGTAACATAATGATTCCGAAGACAAGTGTTAAGTTTCGATTGAATATCTGTAGTAGTTACTGACATTTATCCCATTTTCAACGCGACATTGAAGGTATAACACCTTATGGAATATACTAGCCTTGTATTCAACCTTGTGTGTCGCGTGCACTGACTACTTTTTACTTTTTCACTGAATGATTTTTCATAAGAAATAAAGTCGAGAAAACTTTAGCTTCAAAAGTATGAGACCTTCAACCTTTAAATCTAGTCATATGACATAATTTTTCGCCATCCGTATAATGAATCAGCTGATTGATGGCGTAATAAAATGATATACTTATTGCGTCATTTTCCCCAATATTTTGACGCTTTATTATAAACGCGACTTATTTCACATGTACATGTACTGTATATCGACATAATTGTCAATTTATCACATTTTCCTTATTTCGCGTAATGTGCATTGTTTATAATCCATCCATATACTTTTGACATTTGAGAATGTACAACAAGCCATACAAATATCGCACAATTCATAAATAATCTGCAATATTTGCTTTCCGATTAAATTAATGTTAGGCATAGAGCTGTGTAAAGTATAAGATGGTAAAAATAGCACCACACTGGAATTCGGAACGTCCTATTTTGTACACGGGTATTATCCACTCATTTATCTGTTGTGTAATGGAATGTTTTCCATTCTTTGTGTATTTATATATTAAATTATTTTGTACAATATGGGCATTTACCATAGACAAAATAAAACATTGTGCAAGTTTAAACATAATTATGTTTGTATGCAGAAATCTGCAAATGCAACCGAGTTTACCAACGGCTATTATTTGATAAACTGCTCCGGTTCATTTTAACAGCAGTAATGTACATAGAGTACATGACGTAGCGTGTGATGAAGAAGAAAGTTTATTGAGTTCGTAAACTCATTTGAATATAGTGATAGGATGGCATAAGGGTCTTTATTTAACTATTTGTTGTTTCTTTTAACTCCTTTTTTATGTCTTAAACACGTGGAAAAAACATTATTTCTTCTTCTGCTTGCCAAACACTCAAACAAGCTAGCAGGCTCTCTGCCCAAAGGTAGCCTTTCGAAAATTCAAAACGCAAACCTTTCTTTGAAATTCATAAAATATTCATGTGTAGGCATTATAGGGCATACATTTTATTGCTATAACATGGACATACAGTTCTGGTTTGAAGATCTCTTCTTAAGATTTAAATTATCTATAATTAATATGAGCGAAGTGTAACAACCACTACCCTCCTCTACTATTCCCATGATGAGACATATGACAACTCCGAGATTGTATCTATGTTAGTTATTCATTTTATTATTTACTTAAATCATAAGTCCTAGTGTTTCTTTATGAATATTGTATGTCATTGTTACAAACGACTCTGTTACAATTTAAAGTTTCAAATTTCATTCGCAGATATATTAGAAGTACGTGATGGTGACATCATCAACTGTGTTTAATGTCCAGACTGCCATCTGCCACCCAGTGTGGTTTATGCTCGGATTGGTAACTTCCTATATACGGGTATATAGGGGTGTGCCAAAAATATGGGGTGTGTTTTTCAACTAATAATTATAGATATGGGTATGGTTTTGAGCATCTAAGTATAGATATGGGTATTGCAATCAGAAATTCGCTTGTATATAAATGCATATAGATTTGAAAGTATCAGTATAAAAATGGGTATGATAAATTTCATTCTTGTATATAAATGGGTTTCAAAAAGTAAATTTCGCCAAGCTGTATACGCAATCACCTGTAAATATACAGGTGTAACTTGGAACATTACTGTCTCTCCAGGGAGTAGAAACCAGACTGATAGAGATCTGGAAAATTAGTAAGTTCTACCAGCATGATACAGTGGTATAATATTATATAATGATCATGAGATCAATAAATTTTCTGATAAGCAATTTAGCCCAGCCAAGCACTGTATGTATGTTCCTCTCACAGTGACCAACATTTTTTATCAAACTGAATACATGTGTACATGGAATTATACCAGCAAATTCGATTAGTATACTGTATTGATATGAAAGAGATTAAAATTCTAGTAAGATATGTGTCCACTTTATCAAATTCTAGTATTGAAATGAGTCCAGTTTATCAAAATTCTTGTATTGAAATAGGTCCATTTTGTCAATGGTATCGTATACAAATGGGTCTGTATTTCAAATCTTGTATCAAAATGGGTTTACTTTATCAGAGTTCCGGTATAAACATTTAGGAAGTCTCAGTGGGACAACCCTACCCTAAAATTTGGGAAGTTACCCCCTCCCCCCCTCGGTGTTATGACACCATGTTGTTTGTAAAGTCTGGACAATATCTGATCAAAACGAGATAATCGGTTTATGCAGAACAAAGGGGCAATTAAACACCGGAATACAAGGCTTAAACGAGTTTCAGATTGATGCAAACAATCAAATGAAAAATTTAATTTAATTAAATGTTTATTTAATGTGTCAACGTGTAAGTTTTCCCAGACAAATACCATTATGGTTATTTTTTATGTTGTATATTTGAAATTGATCTATTTATTTCTTGTTATCAATATTATTTGTTTCAGTAAATTAAAACAACTTGTTGGCATGTTGATTTTTTATATATAAATATAATCGTTTAAATATAAACGATCACGCTCTATTTATATCCATTGATTGCGTCTTTCTTTTGCCTAAAGGTCACATAACCTCAAACTGGAACTCCTGTTTGCAGGGTTACATGTAGTCAACTTGATACTTAGCACACATTGTTCAGTGCATGCTACCTAGGATTTGTAAAATACATCGCACATGACACGTTTTGGTATCAATTTGAAGGTATATTTGTAAGCAATAAGAAAAATAGCCATTTTTGTGCTCTACTTTTTCTTTGGATGGTTCCCGGCTTTGAAAGTAGGTCATACTATTTGAGCCCAAAATGGTCGCCTCCACATGTGTCAAAACTGGTGAGCCTATTCTAAGGTAAGTATTTTGAGTTACAACACATAGAATTTGATGACATGCATTTTTTTCAAAAGATTATGCATTTATCTATCCAATGTTGTATGATGATATAGTGCTGAAACGCTTGGTCATGGTAAAAATTGATATTAAACTTCAACTATTTTATATGTAATACAGAGGAAATTAATTGCGCATGCGTAACCTTTAAGAAAAGCCGTCCAAGTTAGTCGTCTGCCAGAATTATGACAATTGACCATCACAAACTCTCTGTATTGCAAAACATAACTGCCAGATGTCATTTTGACCCAAATTAGGGCTGTCTGCAATTGGGCTGTTGCACTTAGGTCATAAGGGGGGGGGGGGGTAAATGCTGGAAAATCACACCGAAACCTGTTCCGGAGACATATTCTAAGACTACTTAAACACTCGGTATTGTTTTTCAATGACATTTTGACATTAATTTGCATCAATCTCAATAATGAAACTTATGCATATCTTTATTTCATATGTTATTATTATTTTTGTTTACTTTTTGAGCCTTTTACTGTTAAAAATGCCTGCCAATTTTTGACCGCCACTGCTATCTGCCTTCGCCTTCAACCCCGTCAGGCAGATCTACTTAGAATAACACTACTTTGCCTTATTTTTCCTATTTGGATATCTTGGTGAGTTCAAGTAAAATCAAGTTTTCAGCTGAAAACACAAAAATGATAATAATATTATGCTTTCTTTCCTGGAAGAATGTAGTTGTGATAGACTTTGTGTGAAAAACACCAGGGAATCTGTATTTAAGTGACGTCAATATTATGCCTAAACCTACGTGTGCATTTGTAGGCGGTGTCGAAATGGGTCTATAGCTCTGCCTGAACTGTCGTCCAATTGGTTTACATGTGCTGCTGAAGTGACAGGCCATCACAAACTGTACAGCATGATTGATTCAGAGACGGCCCTCAACACTCGTCCGGTCGCGTCAAGAGGATCGGTGTCTTTGCACGTTATTACGCCGTTATTTTCAATTAAATCTATTGTAAAATGATTTCTTTGATATCCTGGCACACTTTTGTCACCAAAATTAGGAAAATTGGGTGTTTTACATTTACTGCAGCTCTGAAACCACATTTTGTAGCGATAACTTTGCCAGTGTGCCCGACAATGTGATGCCGGCGTGGTGAATTAACCATTTGCAGCAAATAAAGCAACACAGACTATTGAAAGCTTAGTTTAATTGTGTATCTAACTTACATTAGTTGGCACCGTAATGGGTAAATGTGCACACAAAAACTTTTTGTTTTCTCGGATTACACGGAATTGAGCATCCGGGCCAGACTGACACTTTCCGGAGCCTGTCCGAGACGGAACTCGAGCCGAGGAATCATAGGTCCAGGTGTGACAAAAGACTTAAAGCTCATGTCCGACGATGACTTTTGTTTAGTCAAGGAGTCAAGTGTGTTGTTTTTTCATGCAAGCAAGCCCTTTTGTTGGGTCAAATGACATCATAAATGCTGCTTCTACATGGATTTTACCTAAAATGTGCCTAAAAAAATAGTTCGAATCAGGTTCAACACCTGCTTTGATGCACAAATATTGCCATTGATGATTTTTTTTCACTCATTAAGTCATATGTTACATCAGCTTTGCATATTAGAATCTAAAGTGATGCCTTGTATGGAGTCTTAGTGCTGCATATATGATGTAACCAAGTTTGGCTTTTCTACCTTAATTCTTGACGCGAAACGCTGTAACGCATGACGCTTTCAACGGCAACTTTTATGATAATTCTGTGTGTCATAGTACCGGAACTTTGTGATCCTTGTCAAAACAGATTATACCTGATGGAAAAGTGCCTTCAATTCAAATTTGAAGGGTTTGGGTTCTCTAAAAGGTCACATAACCCCAAACCGGAACTCCTGTTTGCAGGGTTACATGCAGTCAACTTGATACTTAGCACACATTGTTCAGTGCATGCTACCTAGGATTTGTAAAATACATTGCAAATGGCACGTTTTGGTATCAATTTGAAGGTATCTGTGTAAGCAATAAGAAAAATAGCCATTTTTGTGCTCTACTATTTCTGTTGATGGTTCCCGGCTTTGAAAGTAGGTCATACTATTTGAGCCCAAAATGGTCGCCTCCACATGTGTCAAAACTGGTGAGCCTATTCTAAGGTAAATATTTTGAGTTACAACACATAGAATTTGATGACATGCATTTTTTTCAAAAGATTATGCATTTATCTTTCCAATGTTGTATGATGATATAGTGCTGAAACGCTTGGTCATGGTAAAAATTGATATTGAACTTCAGCTATTTTATATGTAATACAGAAGGAAATTAATTGCGCATGCGTACATACCAATGCAGTCGGGATGTAATTAAACACGCAGGTGCGCGTGACGTCACGCGTGAATTGGTCTATTATATCGCACTGTAAGTTAAAGGCTAGCGTAGACGGCAAAAACCCTTGTTTCAGACCAGATTTTACATAGAAAGTGTCCGTTTTGTAGTGATTCGCTTTAACAGAGTATTGTACATTCGAATACAGAGATTATATAGTTTTCACCACTTTGCCGTTTACTCCGTATGCACTGAATTTTTATCATAATTAACGACGTTCTATTTTACTTAAGTCCACGTATGCCATAAACGTTGATTTACGAGTACGCAAGCGGCTTTGTAATATTAACGTTAATGTATACATAATTGGTCTATAGTGCTAATTTTTGGGCGAAATCCGTTTTGGTGCGCTGATAAAATATTGTTGTCCTATGGCCATTTATTTAGACGCGTGTTTAGTATGCTACAGTATGCTTTTCTACAGACGATTTAACTGCTGTTCCTCTATTATTTGCTGTATTTCGTCGGTCTGTATTAAGGTCTTTTAAGATTGGGGTTATCGTTTCATAGTCCCAATGCATAGGTATTTTCCCCGTTTCAAAGCATACACAGAACAGTCTATGTTAAAACTAAATGCTATTTACGAACATAACAATTCTACCGGAAGTCCTTCAACCCACACCAGTTTTATTTTTGTTTAGAGACTGTACGGCTTGTTCAACGTCAAAGACAGAAATTCCATCATTTAAAATGTCGCTTTCATGACAGTTTACATGATGATATGGGTTAACATAAATTTAGGTTGCTGCATTATCTCCTGCGTTATATTAATTTTCAAAATATGTTTTCCATTTATTGAGAATTGGCGTATTGTCCGTTTTTACGTCACCGTTTTCTATACCTGAAAGAAACTTTAATAAATACTATATGTAATGATTTTAATGACGTAACGAGTGTTGGTTTGTAACAAAATTTGTTTAATAATTCGCTCTTTATTAAAACAAGCTTAAACGGTTGTGGTGCAATTGTTGATTACGTAAATAAGTTCGACTATAACACTTATAATATTAATTTCTGCTTTAGCAAATACGACGCTAACTGATCATGATTTAAACAAAAGTGATAATCTTAATACAATTTATATTTCTATGCACATGTTTACACGAGCAGTCGGTATTGCAAGTTGGTTTCCAAAACATCAAATAATCAGACCAAATCCTCAATCGAGTGCCTTTAATAGTTTTTAATAAACGTGCCATTTACGTCTACGCTAAACGCCTCTACCCGCCCGATCTTAAATAAAAAATTTACGCCTAATCCATAAGAATGGTACAAATTTTCGAAGCTTAACCCCTGTCTATAACAACAAATGTGCTCGTTTGTTGCTTTATTAATGTGTTTATTGTCACACAATTGATTACCGTAATCATTTCGTCATTTTGTTTTATGGCCGACATCGTTAATTGAAATTATGTAGCGCGTTTAAAATCGAATTTGTACGACACAGTCCATGAAAAATTAATTCATTAAAACGTTTCATGTCATTCTTTAATTGAAAATTTAACTGGTCGTCTGATTAGTTCAGTACTTACATTAAACAGTTCGCTTTTAATACTGACACTGCGCTTTCGGTACGCTGTTATTGGCTTATCTTTGTTTTATTACGTACCGTGATTTAGATCTATGTTAGTTTTTTTAGACATTTGTTGATCTTGGCGACACAATTCTATAGCAACCACAGGTTGTTATATTTGTCTCAAAATTTTTGACAAAAGTAGCTTGAATTAGTTTTTATTGGTGTAGATTTGGGTAGATTTGGGAAGATCAATTAGTAAGTGGTGTGTAACATATATTTATTAAAGTAATTTTATTCGGAAATTACATATTGTCTCGAGTAAAGATGAAGCATTAAACAAAACAATAGTGCCCACCACACAAACATGATGTAAAATAATTATTTTTACAAAGATTTATGCAGAATTCGGTAGATTTTGGTAGATTTAGGAAGATTTCGGTAGATTTGGGTAGAATTAGGTACTTCGTGTCGCCGCACTGTAACAACAACAACAACAACAACCGCAAGCAGCGTCAAATAATTGTCCTTACGGTCTAGGCACTGTATTAAAACTGTCGTTTAATAGGTACACATATCGATTGGATATTGAGCTTTATTTAGTTTTATTCAGTGCATTCATATGTAAATCTTTATTAATTATGCATAATTATTAGTTACTATTATAAAGCAGGGTCAATCGTTCCGGAAACGAATTTCCGCACAAAGGTAGTTCTGGCTACCATAACTTTAAATGTCGCTTTTTATGATTTTTGACAGGCGCGACTTTATAGTTATGGACCAACCCCATTAGGAAAGTCAACCAGAAATTCCCGAAAAGTTGACAGTTAACAAAGACCGGTCCAAAACAGCATTTAAATGCAGCTATTAGCACAAATCAACCACTTGATCAGAAAGATTGACATTTTTCACATTTAACTGTTATATTCTTTCACAAAATACTATCTTTAACATTTAAAATTTATCTATTCTGCCCTTACATATCGAGAAAAACAGCGATGTGACATACTTTCTTGAAATGCATATCTCCCGAGATTTCACGGTCATATGACGTTATTTCTATTTTTAGTAACATACCATGTGCTCAAGTGTTTTCAAATTCAGAATGACATTTCCCGTTATTTTAGATTATTCTGGCGTGTTTTGTAAACAAATTGTAGTGTATTTACAAACTCAAGGTAAATATTATTTAAAACTACCTGATTCACACTGAAATTAGTCTTATAATCCACCAGACGTAAGTTGTTAATCACAAATAATAGATTTCATAAAACGAAAGTAATGTTAACAATTTCAGCAAAAAATGTCAAGGTCGATCCGAAAGTATTCAAATGAAAACTCGTCACGTGACAAAGCAACAATGGCGTCAAAATTGTGAATTTCAGACTGATGAGAGTTATTTTCATCTATTGTAAGAAGCATTTGAAATATTTGAACCTTAAAATATTCCCCGATGCAGTAATTTATATTCATTCACCAATACATGTAGAAATGTATTCAAGAAAATGAGCTTTCTTTGATTTATAGCGTGACATAAATATGTTACGACTCTGGTTGACTTTCGATACGGGGTTGGCTTCAGCATACAGGTATGTCAATACTATATAAACTGTACGCTGAAGTTTCTTTAGCTAGACAAAGGCATTGCTTCATTCATTTCTTTTCAGATTATAGTATAGTGCACAGAAAGGTAATTCTGAAATGGATCAAAGGCCTGTAGAGGGTCTTTATGAATCTGATGTACTGCTCGCGACAGCAATCCAAGACGATTCCACAGATATGCTTGGCTTGCCTGGTGACTGGAGTGTTATTGACCAGTCAACAGAGACAGAAGATGCCGCTGATAGTACTGAGATGGATGAAGATCTGGTGGGTGACATGGGCTCTGATACTGAAGAAGCAGGGGACAATATTTGCAAAGATGATAGCGTGACAAGAGTGAGCAGTGCTGAACAGGACACTGAGTGCAAGAGCATCACAGACTATATGCCAGCCACTCAGACAACTGGAAATTGTAAACTTTCAGAAGGTAAACAACAATTTGTCCATAAATAAAGTGATAAGATCAAGGATAAAAATTATGTCTGTTTACTGTAACATGTTTAATTACTCATGCTTTCATAGCTGACCTTAAACAATATTTCCAGATTTACTCGCCCTTAAGGACAAGTAAACCACTTGCCATGCAGATAAATCTGCTCGCCATCCATTATTGATACATCAAAAAATGTTATTTCTTATAATAAGAAACCAGGACTTATTAAATGAAAGACAAGCCTGATTAAAAAATGTTAGTAAATCTTGGGGACTCTGTTGACTGTTAATTATTCTGATATATGAATAATTTAAACAATTGTGTTAAAGTGGGTATGCACGATTTTGATATGTGTTAAATTGTCATATATTGATAAAAATATGTTACAATAACACAAAATAGGCAAGAAAAATTATTCATTGAAGATGAATTTCATAAAATGCAGCAAAGACAAATTAGCGCCCAGAGGCGATTGTGATGAAGATATTTTGTACATATTTTCCTACAATAACCGAAGCATTTGTCTTTTTATTAGGATAGGAGTTAGTGTTTGTGTGTCGTATGAATAGATATTGTTGCAGGAAATTAAAATGATCAGTTAAACTAAATATAGATTCACATTGTACATGCGTGATATACATACTGGCGAATTTGACTGTACAGACATTTTCGATTTCGGATTAAATATATTGCCTATTTCGCATTTTTTTAACACATGTTCTTCTTAACTTTTATTTTAATTTATATTGAAATATATGTATTATATGTTTTTTACACATTTTTTATAAATTCATAAATATTAATTTGACAAAATCGTGCATACCCACTTTAAAATTCCAGGGCCCTCGTTTGGCTATTTTTGGGGTGAAATTCGGCCCGTTTCCTCCCTTAAAATAGTTAACTTTTTTCCCCTATTTCAGCTAAAAATTCCCCCCTCCAAAAAAAAAATTTGTTTTTTTGTATACCTATATTGCCAGCTGGTATCGTGCTATAAACCTTTGATTAATTGTATATTTATGTAAATTACATTAAAATATAGCAATTTTAAGTTGAATGGTTGGTGAAAAGATCTTCTAAAATTCTCCTTTTTCGTCCAAAACGATGCGAAATTCCTCCCTCTTAGGGCCCCGGCCCCAATCCCCCAAAGTGTAGCAAGGGCCCTGAATTATTCAATTGATTGATACAAATGACTCAAGTTGAAATCAATTTTTTACAGAAAGACATACACTGTATCTGTCTTTTTCAATGTATCAGTACTAAATAAATAAGCCAAAACATTACATTTAAAGAAGCGTCATGCACAAAACAAGCTCATTCTGCGCTACTGATTTTGACAATTATTTTATTGTGCCTGTGACATTATTGAAATCATTGAAATTGTCAAAACGATATGGCAGTTTCTTTGTGTACATTATTTTTTTCTTTCTGCAACTTGTTTTCACTCTCTATTGATTTTGAGAGTTTTGGAATTCAATTATTTTATCAGAACAAGGAAAAAGCACTTGCTCAGCTGGTGAGTATTTACAAAACTTAACTTGCCCATCCTTAAACTTTAACTGGAGAATTCTGGCGAATTAGTTTATATTTCAAGGCCTGTTTGGTAGGTGAGTTGTTTTGATCCTTTGAATACATGTAGCTGAATTGGACTCATAAACCTTCGCCTTGTCATTTGTATCAATGATGTAATGTCAAATTTTACTTAAATTCTTGTTGTTATTTACCACTGAGGTTTAGAAGAGCCAGTACTGGGTGTCAAATAATTATTTTTATGCCCCCTTTCGAAGAAAAGGGGGTATATAGTTTTCGCACTGTCCGTCAATCTGTCAGTCTGTCACACTTTTCGTGTCCGCTGTCTTATTCAAATAGGTTTCAACAAATCTTCACAAAACTTGGTCAAAAGTTATATCTAGACAATATCTAGATCAAGTTTGAATATGGGTCATGCTGGGTCAAAAACTAGGTCACAGGTGCATTTCAATAACTTCTATCAAAGCGTTTATTTGGGTCATATGTCATCCTATGGAGACAGCTCTTGTTTATGTAAGTAAACAAATTATGTAATTTAAATGCAGACAAATAAATTCTATTTGATAATCAACTTATATTTACTTTAATTTAAGCCCAAGTTTCAGAAAATAGTTTCTACATCAGAGATTTTCTTGCCCAATCTTTGGTTGTTTCCCGATCTCAAAATGACAACAAACTTAAATATTGGTTTGCAAATGTAGCCAGACATATACCATTGTGCGTTGCTATGCAGACCTTTCACATACTATCCTTGATGGCAAACAATTGAGAAATTAAATTAACAATTATCTGCAAAAATTACAAATAACAATCGACTTAATGAGGGACATCATATATAGTTATTAGCATTAATGAAACGCTTTTGTCAATAACGATGGAGAATACGTTTTAGCTATCTCACCTCCTACAAAAAAGACCTTATCCGATTGGCTAAGAGTGGTCACGTGCCCATAGTGTATTTTCCATACACCCTGAGTAATTTCCATACTGTTTTACACCCAGAGTATTGGAGTAGTCGGTTGAAATACAATCGTTACACAGTTAGTAACTGATGGTGTATGGGATATACACCCTCAGTACTTGGTATGAAATTACTGAGGGTGTATATCCCATTCACCATCAGTTACTATCAGTGTAACTAATAGTACACACAACAAATTTGTGTTTGAAATTTACACAATGAATGTTTATCATTCAAACTACTCGATTGTTTGAAAATTGGAGTTCAATTGTATTGTAATTATTTTACAAGATTATTGTTTAAAATTTGAAAAAGACAAATAATTTGATTTTTATGTTAGTGGATCTGTGTTTACTCAGATTCATTTGCATATTCTGCTTAATTTTTAGCTCGACTATTATATATGAAATATATATAGTGGAGCTATCCTACTCACATTGGCGTTGGTGTTTGCGTTAGCGTGCAAATGTTAAAGTTTGCGTACTACCCCAAATGTTTTCAATGTCCCTTGACATATTGCTTTCATATTTTGCATACCTCTTTACCAACATGACCCAACCTATAAACAAGAGCAGACAACTCTATCAAGCATTTTGTAATAATTATGGCCCCTTTTCCACTTAGAATATGCAGCAAATGTTAGTTTGTGTACTACCCCAAATATTTGTAATGTCCCTTGACATATTGCTTTCATATTTTGCATACTTCTTTACCAACATGAACCCAACCTATACATGTACACAAGAGCAGACAACTCTATCAAGCATTTTGTAATAATTATGGCCCCTTTTCCACTTAGAATATGCATATTATTGATAAATCTATGTTAAAGTTTGCGTACCACCTCAAATATTTTCAATGTCCCTTGACATATAGCTGTCATATTTTGCAAACTTCTTTACCAATATGACCCCAATCTATAAACAAGAGCAGACAACTGTATCAAGCATTTTGTAACAATTCAGGGCTTTTTTTCCTTCTTTGGGACCCGCCGATAATCGGCCCTTTCCCCTCAGCAGGTAATTTTTCCCCCAGACTTCATTTTTTCCCCTAAAAAAAAAAAAAATAATATTTTTTTTTTTTTTTTTTTAACTTTAAATACATAAGTTAACCTGATCCAGTGTAGAAAATATAACATATTGCATAATTAAATTATCTGTTGCCTTGATTTTGTTTTAAAAACAGCAAAATATGTTGAATTTATTATTTAAGACTTTCCTTATTTTCCCCCAAAATCCGGCGTTTCGTGTCATTTTTCCCCCAAAATCCGGCATTTTGCGCGATTTTTTTCCCCTCATAAAAGGCTAGGCCCTTTCCCCAAAATCAGATAAAAACCCCTGCAATTATGGCCCTTTTTCCATTATAATATGCATATATGCATAGTAACATTGCCTTAACTTCTTTATTAATGATCAGATTTTATTAATACTTTGACAAAACAACACAAATGTTTTTTTCCTTTTTATGCCCCCTTTCGAGGAAAAGGGGGCATATAGTGATCGGACTGTCCTTCTGTCTGTCTGTCCGTCTTTCTGTCACACTTTGCATTTAGGTTTCGAAAAAATGCTCATAACTTCTATGTCCTTCAAGATATTACCTTCATATTTGGTATGCATGTGTATATGGACAAGGCCTTTACATATGCACAAACATTTTTGCCCCTGTGACCTTAACCTTGAATTTAGGGTCCGCGTTTAGGTTTTGAAATCTGCGTTTAGGTTTCAAAAATGCTCATAACTTCTATGTCCCTTGAGATATAACCTTCATATTTGGTATGCATGTGTATATGGACAAGGCCTTTCCATACGCACACATTTTTATTCCTGTGACCTTGACCGTGAACTTAGGGTCCGCATTTAGGTTTCGAAATCTGCGTTAAGGTTTCAAAAAATGCTCATAACTTCTATGTCCCTTGAGATATAACCTTCATATTTGGTATGCATGTGTATATGGACAAGGCCTTTCCATACTCACAAAAATGTTGACCCCTCGGCCTGTGACCTTGACCTTGAAGTTAGGGTCCGCGTTTAGGTTTTGAAATCTGCGTTCAGGTTTTGAAAAATGCTCATAACTTCTATGTCCCTCTAGATATTACCTTCATATTTGATATGCATGTGTATACGGACAAGGCCTTTCCATACGCACACAAATTTTGATCCCTTTGACCTTAAACTTAGGGTCCGCGTTTAGGTTTCGAAATCTGCGTTTAGGTTTCGGAAAAAGCTCATAACTTCTATCAAGCGTTTATAGGGGGCATAAGTCATCCTATGGTGACATCTCTTGTTTTATTTTTGAAAGATCATCTAATAAATGACCACACCCCACATTATACCCCCTTCTCAAACCCCCCCCTACCCCCCCCCCCCCCCAAAAAAAAAAAATCCCTTTTTTATACACCCGTTTTTAAAAACGGGACATGTAATAGTTTCACCCTTGGTGGGCGGCGTCCACAGCAGTGTCTGGTATTTAATTCAAATAGTTTTCATCCGATCTTCACCAAACTTGGTCAGAAGTTGTGTCTAGACAATATCTAGGTCAAGTTTGAATATGGGTCATGCCGGGTCAAAAACTAGGTCATGGGTTCACATAGTGAATTTCAACGATTAAGCATGGTTTCCGCTCTCTTATTGAAGTAGTTTTCACCCGATCTTCACCAAATTTGGTCTGAAGTTGTGTCTAGATGATATGTAGGTCAAGTTCAAATATGGGTCATGCCGGGTCAAAAACTAGGTCACAAGGTTACTTAGTGCATTTCTAGCATTAAGCATGGTGTCCGCTCTCTAATTGAAGTAGTTTTCATCTGATCTTCACCTAATTTGATCAGAAGTTGTTCTAGATTATATGTAGGTCAAGTTCAAATATGGGTCATGTCGGGTCAAAAACGAGGTCACGAGGTCATAAAGTGCATTTCAAGCATTTAGCATGGTGTCCGCTCTCTAATTGAAGTAGTTTTCATCTGATCTTCACCAAATTTAGTCAGATGTTACATCTAAATGATATCTAGGTCAAGTTCAAATATGGGTCATGCCGGGTCAATAACTAGGTCTAGAGGTCACTTGTCACTTAGTGCATTTCAAGCATTGTGCATGGTGTCCAAAACCTTCGAACGGGCGTATCTTGTGACAGTTTGGCACTCTTGTTTAATTTTGAAAGATCGTCTATTAAATTATTGAATATGAACAATTTCCCCATGATGGCTTACGTTATACTGTCATGCACTTGAATAGTCGAGCGCACTGTCCTTTGACAGCTCTTGTTTTTGTCACAGTTTACAGTTTGCTGAAAAAGCGTGCAACTAAAAAGGCGAGATAAAAGATATTTAAGAGATTTTTTTTTAAATTTAAACTCAGTTTCATACATCAATAGCAGAGCATCTTAAGGTGTTTGTTTATATTTGTAAAAAGAAAGTTATTTACTGTTTTAAAATTATAACATTGAAAAAGGCTATGTTTAAATTGTGTATTTAATAATCCAAAGATTATAGCAACTTTAACATGCATGTGCCAGGATATTAACTTAACATGATCATGATTGCAAGAAATAACTTTAGCAGCTTTTTGTAATATACATTAAAAATGCAGTGAAACATGCACTTATAGACATTTGGAATGCTGTACAGTAATAATAGTCATATAAATATCGTACTTCCGTCACAGTTTTTCATAGCACCTTCACTACTTTACCAATCTCTTACATTTGGCACGTAGGTCCCTTGCATGGACCTCTACCTTTTGATGAGGTTTGACATCACTGGGGTCAAGGTCACTGAAGCTAATAATAGATTTTACGTCACACTTTTGTTACAGTTTCTCATAGCGCCTTCACTATTTTACCAATCTCTTACATATTTGACATGTAGGTACCTTGCATGGACCTTTACCTTTTGATGAGGTTTGACGTCACTGGGGTCAAGGTCACCGAGGCTAATAATAGATTTTCCGTCACATTTTTAAAAACGTTTCTCATAGCGCCTTCACTATTTTACCGATCTCTTACATATTTGGCATGTAGGTACCTCGTAGGACCTCTTCCTTTTGATGAGGTTTGACGCCACTGGAGTCAAGGTCAAGGTCACCAAGGCTAATAATAGATTTTCCGTCACACTTTTGTTACAGTTTCTCATAGCGCCTTCACTACTTTACCAATCTCTAACATATTTGGCATGTAGGTACCTTGCATGGACCTCTTCCTTTTGATGAGATTTGACGTCGCTGGGGTCAACGTCACAGAGGCTAATAATATATTTTTTGTCACACTTTTGTTACAGTTTCACATAGCGCCTTTAATACTTTACTGCTCTCTTACATATTTGTCATGAAGGTACCTTGCATGGACCTGTACCTTTTGATGAGGTTTGAGGTCACTGGGGTCAAGTTCACCGAGGCTTATAATAAATTTTTCCGTCACACTTTTGTTACAGTTTCTCATAGCGCCTATATTACTTTACGGCTCTCTTGCATATTTTTCATTAAGGTACCTTGCATGGACCTCTACCTTTTTATGAGTTTTGAGGTCACTGCGTTCAAGGTCAAGGTCAAGGCCACACTTTTGTTACAGTTTCTCATAGCGCCTTGACTACTTTACCGCTCTCTTAAATATTTGGCATGTAGGTACCTTGCATGGACTTCTACCTTTTGATCAGGTTTGAGGTCATTTGGGTCAAGGTCACCGAGGCTAATAATATATTTTCCTTCACACTTTTGTTACAGTTTCTCATAGCGCCTTCAATACTTTACCGCACTCTTACATATTTGGCATGTAGGTACCTTGCATGGACCTCTACCTTTTGATGAGGTTTGAGGTCACTGGGGTCAAGGTCACTGAGGCTAATAATAGATTTTCCGTCACACTATTGTTACAGTTTCTCATAGCTCCTTCAATTTTCTCATAGCGCCTTCAAAACTTTACCGCTCTCTTACATATTTGTCATGAAGGTACCTTGCATGGACCTCAACCTTTTAATTAAGTTTGAGGTCACTGGTGTCAAGGTCACTTAGGTTAATAATAGATTTTCTCAAGGTCACACTTTGGTTACAGTTTCTCATAGCTCTTTCAATATATGACCGATCACTTATATATTTGGCATGTAGGTACCTTGCATGGACCTCTACCTTTTGATAATGTTTGATGTCATTGGGGTCAAGGTCACTGAGGCTAATTATAGATATTCTCAAGGTCACACTTTTTATCCACACAATTAACCCATATATCGACAAAGCATCATCGGGGAGTATCCATCAGTTTTACTGATATCCTTGTTGCGCAATGTCATGGGATATACATGTAAACCTATTTTTCCCAATTATAAATTCACAGGCTGTTAAATATAAAGCAAAAACAATCACTGTACATGTTGCATTCAATCAAAATTAAGATTAACTTCTGGTTATAATTTAATAATGACAGTGCTGATGTGCTCACATCTTGTTACATGATTTATGCCATTGTGTACACACCCGGTCATACTGACAGCATTGTATGTGGTTTGGATGTTAAATCTTGGCGTATCCCACAAGTCACTTGACGTCATCATGTGCACAGGGAACCTGTGGTTAACTTTGGAAGCATGGCAAATGTTTGTTTGTATGAATTTCTTGAAAACATTTATCGTTTATATTTGTTAGAATTGCCTTTTTAAAAATGTAATTAGTAAATGTTTATTGTCCATAATGAAGTGAAGGTAAATATTGTTTAAGGTTGTAATAAAAATGTCCACTCAATTGTAATAAAATGACAGAATTTTGACTTACTTAATTATGGCATGTATGAATTTAAGCACCTCAGTCGAGACTATTATCTAAACAGTTTTTAAAAGAAAAAACAACTTGCCATATGATTGATTATTTATTGGGGTATGCCAAATCTATACACCACTATATTCTATACACCACCATATTCTATACACCACTATATTCTATACACCACTATCAGGGCCCTCACACTACTTTGGGGGAAGGGGTCCGCAGCCCTTAGGAGGGGGAATTTTTCGCGGCGTTTCCCTTTTTGGGGGATTTTTTTACTTACTCTCTCATTATTTCATTTGTACATGTTTGCACTATATTCATTGCATTTTTCATAATTTAGTATGTTTGAAAAGATTAAATTGAAATAGAATTGAGATATAATAATCATGAGACACATCTTTCTATAAAAAAAAAATAAATAAATAAATATTTTTTTTATATTTTTTTAGGGGGAATTTTTCCCCCCAAAAGGGGAAAAAAGTATACTTTTCAGGTGGGGGACTGCCGCCGAAATTCGGCGGCAGATTTGATAGATTGAGGGCCCTGACTATATTCTATACACCACTATATTCTATACACCTCTATATTCTATGCACCTCTATATTCTATACACATCTATATTCTATACACCTATATTTTATACACAACTATATTCTATACACTACTATATTCTATACACCACTATATTTTATACACCTCTATATTCTATACACCACTATATTCTATACACCACTATATTTTATACACCTCTATATTATATACACCTCTATATTCTATACACCTCTATATTCTATACACCTCTATATTCTATACACCACAATATTCTTAACACCACTATATTCTATACACCACTATATTCAATACACCTCTATATTCTATACACAACTATATTCTATACACTTCTATATTTAGCGTTGTCATGTAACAGCATTATTTTAAGTGGAAGAAAGTGTTAATGTTTAAAAAAAAACAAGAGCTATGTTTGCAAAACACAATGCCCCCTACTGCGCTTTGAAGCTGCACGGCAGCTTTTTTAGAAACAAGGTTATATTTTGAATGTTAAAGTCACAGTGACCCTGACCTTTGACCTAGTTACTTCAAACCTTGTTTGATTGTAGATCTCAATGAGATGCATGCACATGTGAAGTTTTGAGAACATAGACCCAAGAGTTTTCATTTTATGAGCAAGGTTAAAGTTTTGGGACAGACACACACATACAATGACAGACAGACAGGCCAAAAACAATATACGATCTGGGGGCATCAAAAGGTCAGTCAGGTTACAGGACACAGAACTATTAAATGTAGCTATTGAAACATTATTATCAATGTATGCAAGCAATATTATATAAACCATGACATTTATGTAATGCAAGAATTCATTCAAATTTTAATGAAATTGTGTTATGCTATGTAGGAAGGTTAGCTTCATCTCCAAATGAGGAAGGGCAGATTTTGTTGACAACCAAGCCTACAGAATGCACAACTGTTGAGATTGAAATTGATCTCAATAATGAGACTAGTGATGTGGCTGAAGGTAATGCAGATGCAGATCTACAAACAGCTTCTGGCAGTTGTAGCATATCAGCACTTGACAAAGCAAGCACAGGAGATTTGAAAAAAAGTAACACAGCAGATGCGTTACAAACTAAAACAGACACAGGTACATGTAAGGCATCAACATGTGAACAAGAGAAGCAGGCTGAAGACATACCAACTGATGATAGTAAGCAAATTACTGATGAGAAGAAAAGTATGCCAAAGAAACTAGTGCCAGATATTCACAAAATAGAAAGCTCTGACCCAGGCTCATTTACATCAAAAAGTGTAGAAAGTACAGATGAAAATTACATGGAAATACCTGATGAAAATTTGCCGCGGGCAGCAGTTGTAGATGATGACTCTGATGTAAGTCTCATTTTTTTGCTACAAATCAACAGCTAATTTTAATGCTGGTGTGTATTTAAATTAAGATAAAATTCATATTGATTATATTGCACCATATTGTTGAGGTAAGCTTAAAGCTGTGACTGCACAGGTAACTTGGTACCTCCAAATAATGCAGTACATATTTAACTTATTTTTAGCTCCACTGGCCAGAGGCCAGCGGGGCTTACCGGTATGTCATGGACCTGTGTCTGTCGTGCGTGCGTGCGTCCGTGCGTGCGTTAACTTTTCCTTTAAACATCTTCTCCTAAACTACTGGTCCATTTCTGATGAGATTTCTCAGGAATGTTCCTGGGGTAAACTTCTTTCAAATTTGTTCAAATTATGCCCCTGGGGTCAAATTTGACCCTGCCTCAGGGGTCACAAAATTGAAAATTTGCTTATATAAGGCCTATTTTGTGAAAATTTTCAAAAACTTCCCGTCCATAGCCATTGGGCCTAGGGCTATCAAATTTGGTATGTAGAGACATCTAATAGTCCTCTACCAAATTTGTTCAAATTATTCCCCTGGGGTCAAATTTTACCCTGCCCCGGGGGTCACAAAGATGAACATATGCTTGTATAAAGCCTATTTTGTGCAAACTTTAAAAATCTGCTTGTCCATAACCAAAGGGCCTAGGGCTACCAAATTCAGTATGTAGTGACATCTAATAGTTCTCTACTTAGTTTGTTCAAATTATGACCCTGGGGTCAAATTTGACCCTGCCCAGGGGGTCACAAAAATGAACATACGCTTAAATAAGGCATATTTTGTGCAAAATTTAAAAATCTACTTGTCGATAAGCGTATGGCATAGGGCTACCAAATTTGGTATATAGTGACATCTAATAGTCCTCTACCAAATTTGTTCAAATTATGCCCCTGGGGTCAAATTTGACACTTCCCTGGGGGTCACAAAAATGAACATATGATTATATAAAGCCTATTTTGTGAAAACTGTAAAAATCTACTTGTCCATAACCGTATGGCCTAGGGCTACCAAATTCGGTATGTAGTGACATCTAATAGTTCTCTTCTTAGTTTGTTCAAATTATGCCCCTGGAGTCAAATTTGACCCTGCCCCGGGGGTCACAAAAATGAACATACGCTGAAATAAGGCCTATTTTGTGCAAACTTTAAAAATCTACTTGTCCATAACCGTATGGCATAGGGCTACCAAATTTGGTATGTAGTGAAATTTAATAGTTCTCTACCAAATTTTCTTAAAATTATGCCCCTGAGGTCAAATTTGACCCTGCCCGGGGGTCACAAAAATGAACATATGCTTATGAAAAGCCTATTTTGTGCAAACTGTAAAAACTCCCGTCCATAACAGTAGGGTCTCGGGCTACCAAATTCCGTGTGTAGTGACATCTAATAGTTATCCCCCGCCAGACCTGCCAGAGGCAGAGGGATATTGTTTTGGCGTTGTCCGGCTGTCTGTCCGTCCGTCCATCTGTCCGTCCGGCACTTTTGTGTCCGGAGCCATATCTTGGAAGTGCTTTGGCGGATTTCATTGAAACTTCATATGAGTATATATATGCATAAGAGGATGATGCACGCCAAATGGCATTGTACACCATCTGTTAAAAACAGAGTTATGGCCCTTTGTATCTTGAAAAAATGCTTTTTACTATAGGCACTTTTGTGTCCGTAGCCATATCTTGGAAGTGCTTTGGCAGATTTCTTTGAAACTTGGTATGAGTATATATATATGCATAAGAGGATGATGCACGCCAAATGGCATTGTACACCATCTGTTAAAAACAGAGTTATGGCCCTTTGTATCTTTAAAAAATGCTTCTTACTATAGGCACTTTTGTGTCCGGAGCCATATCTTGGGAGTGCTTTGGCGAATTTCATTGAAACTTGGTATGAGTATATATATGCATAAGAGGATGATGCACGCCAAATGGCATTGTATACCACCTGTTAAAAACAGAGTTATGGCCCTTTGTATCTTGAAAAAATGCTTTTTACTATAGGCACTTTTGTGTCCGGAGCCATATTTTGGAAGTGCTTTGGCGGATTTCATTGAAACTTGGTATGAGTATATGTATATGGACAAGAGGATGATGCACGCCAAATGACATTGTACACCATCTGTTAATTACAGAGTTATGGCCCTTTGTATCTTGAAAAAATGCTTTTTTCAGTGTCAAATATAACCCTTTTGTGTCAAGAAGCATATGGGCGGGGGATATCAATTCAACGAATTTGCTTGTTCTCTACTTAGTTTGTTCAAATTATGCCCCTGGGGTCAAATTTGACCCTGCCCCAGGGTCACAAAAATGAACATACGCTTAAATAAGGCCTATTTTGTGCAAATTTTAAAAATCTTTTGTCCATAACCTTATGGCATAGGGCTACCAAATTTGGTCTTTAGTGACATCTAATAGTCCTCTACAAATTTGTTCAAGTTTTGCCCCTAGGGTCAAATTTGACCCCGCCCCGTGGGTCACAAAAATGAACATATGCTTATATAAAGCCTATTTTGTGCAAACTTTAAAAATCTGCTTGTCCATAATTGTAGGGCCTAGGGCTACCAAATTCGGTATGTAGTGACATTTAGTAGTTCTCTACTTAGTTTGTTCACATTATGCCCCTGGGGTCAAATTTGACCCTGCCCCGGGGGTCACAAAAACGAACATACGCTTAAATAAGGCCTATTTTGTGCAAACTGTAAAAATCTACTTGTCCATAACTATGGCATAGGGCTACCAAATTTGGTATGTAGATACATCTAATATTTCGCTACCAAATTTATTCAAATTAGGCCCTTGGGGTTAAATTTGACCCTGCCCCGGGGGTCACAAAAATGAACATATGCTTATATAAAGCCTATATTGTGTAAACTTTAAAAATCTTCTGGTCCTGTAACCGTACGGCCTAGGGCTACCAAATTAGGTATGTAGTGACATCTTATGGTTCTCTTCATATTTTGGTCAAATTATGCCCCTGGGGTCAAATTTGACCCTGCCCCATGGGTCACAAAAATGAACATATGCTTATATAAAGCCTATTTTGTGCAAACTTTAAAAATCTTCTGGTCCGTAACCGTAGGGCCTAGGGCTACCAAATTCGGTATGTAGTGACATCTAATAGTTCTCTACTTAGTTTGTTCAAATTATGCCCCTGGGGTCAAATTTGACCCTGCCCCGGGGGTCATAAAAATGAACATATGCTTTATTAAGGCCTATTTTGTGCAAACTGTAAAAATCTATTTGTCCATAACCATTGGGCCTAGGGCTACCAAATTCAGTATGTATAGACATCTAATAGTTCTCTACTTAGTTTGTTCAAATTATGCTCCTGGGGTCAAATTTGACCCTGCCCCGGGGGTCACAAAAATGAACATACACTTAAATAAGGCCTATTTTGTGCAAACTTGAAAAATTACTTCTCCATAAGCGTATGGCATAGGGCTGCCAAATTTGGTATATAGTGACATCTAATAGTCTTCTACCAAATTTGTTCAAATTATGCCCCTGGGGTCAAATTTGACCCTGCCCCAGGGGTCACAAAAATGAACATATGCTTATATAAAATCTAATATTTGCAAACTGTAAAAATCTACTTGTCCATAACAGTAGGGCCTAGGGCTACCAAATTCGGTATGTAGTGACATCTACTAGTTCTCTACTTAGTTTGTTCAAATTATGCCCTTGGGGTCAAATTTGACCCTGCCCCGGGGGTCACAAAAATGAACATACGCTTTAATAAGGCCTATTTTGTGCAAACTTTAAAAAATCTCTTGTCCATAACCGTATGGCATAGGGCTACCAAATTTGGTATGTAGGGACATCTCATAGTCCTCTCCCAAGTTTGTTCATATTAAGCCCCTGGGATCATATTTGACCCTGCCCTGGGGTTCACAAAAATGAACATATGCTTATATAAAGCCTATTTTGTGCAAACTGTAAAAATCTACTTGTCCATAACCATAGGGCCTAGGGCTACCAAATTCAGTATTTAGTGA
This sequence comes from Dreissena polymorpha, assembly GCF_020536995.1. Taxonomy (NCBI): domain Eukaryota; kingdom Metazoa; phylum Mollusca; class Bivalvia; order Myida; family Dreissenidae; genus Dreissena; species Dreissena polymorpha. Next base: position 7,493,391 of record NC_068369.1, read on the forward strand.
CATCTAATAGTTCTCTACTTAGTTTGTTCAAATGCCCCTGGGGTCAAATTTGACCCTGCCCCAGGGGTCACAAAAATGAACATATGCTTAAATAAGGCCTATGTGTGCAAACTTTAAAAATCTTCTTGTAGCGCCGTAGCCACGCTGAGGCACACCGAGGCAGTTGCCTCGGCTAAAATTTGCAGAGCAATTTTTAGATAACAAGGAAAAAAAGGAAAAGTAATGTCTAAGAATAAAATCTATATTTTATAATCTATATTTTAAGAAATTGAGGCAATTTAATGAATTTAATGCACTATGATATTCACAAACAAATATTATCATTGAGTACAGATAATTATTTCATTTAATAACTTCAATTGATGCCAAATGGCTCAGCAAATAATAAGGAAAATCCTTATATTAAACAAAGCGTCACACTGTACACTTTGATGTAACAATCATTGTGGACAGCGGAACGTATTGAGCAAGGATCAGGTGTTTTACGGCCAGGTCTGGGTCTATTTTAGACCTAGACACATTTCGGGTGGTTGGTGTTTTAACCTTTATTGGAATTCTCCTCTTTATGACTGGCGTCGAGTTTAATCCGGGACCGTTTCAGGTGGCAAGAATCTTTGTTTACATTCGAATTTTCAAATTATGATATCCCGCATATTAAACTTTTTTGATATAAAGTTTAAGTCTTTTCTTTTTAATAGTCAATGAAGTTGATGATAGAACATTGATGATAGAAATGTCAACTGACAGAAAATGATGACGCAGTGCTAAAACAAAATGTTACACAACAAAAAATTGAAAAAATGGCCAAGAACTTTACTGATTTAAGTTAAATATTTGTACTCCTCGTGATAAGCAATATGCCCCTGTGACGCAATCGGTAAGGCGTCAGACTCTGGATCCATTGCTCACTATTATATTGTTGGTTTGAATCCCAGTAGGTCCGTGTTTAAGTAAATTCCATCAATGATCCTTTTTATATGTGTTTATGATTAAAAACGAGTTTGATTTAATGCATTTAAATATTTCTTTAAAGAGCCCTATTGTGCTTTCAAGCTCTAAATGGAAAAACAAATCTTCCACAAATTTTTTCACGGTGAACTTGTTTGAACTACAACAGCAAGTTTGCGGAAGCTGATTTGATGTTAACTTAAGAAATAATATTTTGTATTGGTTCTTGTACATGTGAGCGGAGTTTTAGCGCATTGCGAAGGCTTAAAACGTGGACACGTTCTGCTATGAAAGAGGAATGGCTTAATGGCATCGCTGTAATGTTTGTGCATAAACACATTCCAGTTGATCGATAAAAAATCTTCAAATGTGGGATTCGACTGGAGACAGGAGAGTTGAATTAGCGTTCAATAAGATTGATAATTAAAAGTTGAAAAATAATAAAACATGTTCATGAAACATTATGCGCTAAAATGTTTGATAGATCTGTTTCTTCATATTATAAGGTAGATCTATTTTATTTTAGTATTTCAATAATAAATATGTATTTTCCATATACATACTATGACTTGTATGAAACAGCTGCGTCTCAATTTTTTCTTTCTTCTATCTGACTTCGAATGAAGTATATGACTATTTTATCTGTAGTAAAGTTTGTATATAATTGTCACTTCACACACCGTTTATGGTACCAGAATATAAAATTGACAATGAACTTTATTGATACCGAGGGGGGGGGGGGCATGCCCCCGAACCCCCCTAGAAGGACCTAAGATACTGTCTCGGCTTAAATTTGGGTCTGGCTACGGCACTGTCTTGTTCATAATTATAGAGCCTGAGGCTACTAACTTTGGTATGTAGTGATATCTGATAGTCCTCTACCAAATTTGTTCATATTATTCCCCTGGGCTCAAATTTGACCCTGCCCCGGGGGTCACAAAACTGAACATATGCTTATATAAAGCCTCTTTTGTGCAAACTTTAAAAATCTTCCTGTCCATAACCATTGGGCCTAGGGCTACCAAATTCGGTATGTAGTGACATCTTATAGTTTTCTACCAAGTTTGTTCAAATCATGCCCCTGTGGCCAAATTTATATATAAAAATGCTCACCCTTCCAACTTTAAGCGCCCAGTGGGACGAGGGATAGAAAGAGAAAGTCACATGCTTGAGTACATTTCAACCCATGCGCATTGCACGCTTTTTTTCGCATAAAAAACAGTGGAGCGATACAGGGCCATCATAGCCCTCTTGTCTAATGTGCATATAGTTTGGGGTTTAATGGTCTACATAGATTCATTGCATCTTTAATTGATTACTGTCTGTTTAGTCTGTCCATGATAAAATTGTGTTTTTCAGTAAAAGTTAATAAGGTCAAGAGCACCACATGAAAATCATGCATGTATTTGTCAGGTGCAGAAACCCTATACATCAACCCATTTGAAAGATGTCGGATCTCAGACATATCAGCTAAAAATGTCTGATAATTTTTCCAAAACTGTGTGACCTTGTGTCCAACAAAAAAACATGCAAGAATATGTAAAAAGCTTTGCTTAAAATTGAATAGCTACGAAACTAGGAATATGTAAAAACAAAATACAGAGTGGGTTATGTTTATTTTACATTGATAGATTATTTAACTATAAAAATACAGATTTTAAAAACCAGTCAAACTTGCTATCTTTGCTGGTGAGGTAACAAACTCCAAGCGCAATTCTTAGATCCAGTCAAATATTGCACCTTATTTTATGACATAGGTGACACAACTAGTTTTGAGTAGTTCAATTTACTGGTTTGAATCCTTGTGATGATTGTAAATTGAAAGTAGGAAGCCACAGGTTGCCGGTTTGTGTCAAGATTTGATGCAAAGTCAGCAGTAGAAGCTGCTGTTTCAACGCTCTATATCTCAATTTATCTAGCTACAAATGTTCTTAGTGGGATCACAATACTGCAGCTCCTAAGAAAATTCATAGCAAGTTAAGCCGAGATATAAAGTGAATATTAATTCGAAATAAACGATAATAATTTTCTTACTGATATGGCTAGAAAGTGAGCGGCATTTAAAAAATAACCAAAATTAATAAAGGGTATAAAACGGCGAAACATATCTGTTTCGGCACAGACATCAGCACCTTGATTGTTTCATAATAACGCCCTCTGAGAGCACTGTATTATATCCCTGTTTAAATTTACTTGTAATGTAAAAAGCTTCCTTCACTTTTAAAGTTTTCATAGAAAAAAAGAAAGAAAGAAATTGTTATTTTATTTTGTTTAGATTTCTTAAACTTTGTTAACATTATCATAATGAAAATAAGCTTTAGTGATTTTTTTTAATTGTTTGGTTAAAGAAGAACAAGGTCCAGTAAAATCTGATGAGGTCGGGTGAATTTCAAATGTTATGATACCTCATGTTCGGTAAGATTTTTGTATCTTTCACATGGGTTGCTTTTCATGTATGCGCATTTTTATCTAGGTACATTGGCCAGTTATGCAATCTTGAATTATTTGTCTGTGAAGGAGTCTAGAGATATAAAGAGATATGCAGTATAAAGGGCAATTGGGCATATCCACATTGAGAATGGGTGTTTTGCTCTGCTATTTATTGTACACCTGACTACTTTTCTGCCACTTACAAATACTGTATTCGACATTCAAAGTATTTGCTGCTAGCATTTTCTCTTTCCATATGAGCCGCGTTCTGAGAAAACTGGGCTTAATGCATGTGCATAAAGTGTTGTCCCTGATTAGCCTGTGCGGACTACACACTTTCCCGCTTTTGTGGTATATTTCGTTTCAAGGAAGTCCCTCCTTACCGAAAATCAAGTTTAGGTACATGCATTAAGCCCAGTTTTCTCAAAACCCGACTTATATAATGATAGTAACTTTACCACTTTTTTAAATGTCAATGCAAATATTTGAACTGGTTTTACACTCACTCTCATTAAGTGGAAGCATTGTTTACTTGACATGAAATGAATTTTTTTGTTTAAATAAACAATATGTCAATATATGTATTTAAACAATATGTCCATATATGTATTAAGAAAATGGTATATAATAAGTACAATCACTTTTGTTGTGTAAAGTAGCATGAGAGGCTATTCAATTATGTAATTTGCTATAATAACGAATTTTTACATCTTAGGTTATTAAAATAAGTGTAGCAGACAGTCCAGCAAAGCAAGCTGTTACCATTCCTGAATTCCAACCTGTAAAAGGTATAAACTTTATTAAAATAAATTTGTTAATTGGAATTTCCTGCTCTGAACATGTCTGTTTTATTATACTTTTATTTAAATGTATCATCTTCAAGTGTATTTTATACCAGAATAATGACATTCTGTTGAGCAATGTTTTACTAGGACACTATATTTTATTCAACTGTTCTTCACTTTGCCAAGGTGATGCGCTGAAGGGTGCAGAATCAACTAAACCACTGGCCAGTAAGCCGGAGCTTGTCTATGACAGAGGATTTGTAACACCTGTTCCTAAATCACTGAGCAAGTGTGAGTACTTTATAACTGTGTATGCTAAGATTTCAATTTTAAATTGAATTCACGTCACATATAACCGGGCTGACAAGCTCATTTGTTGCGCTAGTCAGAGGACCCTTGGTTTGATTCCAAGCCTGGCCACACATCTGGTGGTGGGATTGGTCATTAAGTCATTTCTTAAGCTATTCTTCTCCTACCATTGATTCAAGTCGGGCAGATGTACGTTACTGGCATACTGGTGTGTATATTAACTTGGTACTGATAAACCAGCTTACCCAGGAAAAGTTAAACCCATTTATGCCTAGTGGACTCTCCCATCCTTCTAAATTGGATCAATTTATTTCCAAAATTAGGGATGTCTAGTATATTAATTTCTATATTTAGAATATTTCTTACAGAAATTCCTTTAAGCAAACAGCGCAGACCCAGATGAGACGCTGCATGATGGGTCTACGCTGTTTGCCAAGGCCTTTTTTTCTAGACACTAGGCATAAATGGATTAAGTAGGTTTACTGACCGTCTTGACAGGACTTGTATGACCATTTAAACAGAGACAAACACACACAAAGAAACATGCTTATTATATATATTGATCAAATTAGGTCATATTGTGATGATGAGCTAACCTGTTTGTGTTGACCAGTGAAACAGTTTACTGTGAACATTGGTCCGATGCATCTAATAGACCTGCACTGCAAGAAACTCTACAAGATCCTAAAGATCAACCCCACATTTGAGATCAAATTTGAGCCCAAGGAAAAAACTCTAGATAATGGCCAGAAAATTGGTGACAGTTGTGGGTAAGTTTTACATGGCATGCTCTTTTAATAAACCATACATTTTGTTGATTTTTGTGTTTTTGGTTCAACAGCCCAAATCTGTCATTTGTTCTTTATGGCTTAAAAACTGTAAATAAGTTGTTTTTAACACATCTAGGTATCACACAGTTAAAATGCGGTGTTGAAATAAATCCTTCTGTAAAAGAAAAAGCAGCAAAGTTTATTTTATGCTTATGTTTGTCAGTGCCTTATTTAAATCTGAACTCGTTATGAAAAATTTTGGGAGTATTTTTCATAAAGGTACATGTGTGTGTCAAATCTCAGTTGCCCTGTTGCTGTCTGGTTACAGGTATGTGCACCTGCCCTTTGAGGTCTCGTCTCCATCCATTCTGGTGAATATATCCGACAAGTTGAGTGCCCTAAACATCAATGGACGGGACATGTCTGTCAAGTTCCCAGAGGCATTCAACAAGGCTGTTCAGGGTTGGCTTTTTTGTGAATGCATGAGTACTTGTTTGTTTGTATTTAAGGACAATCAACAGATAATTAAAAAACTTCTTACAAATGATAACATATTTTACCCATTTGTCATTAAAGAGCATGTCCTAACAGTAAACCTATTATGATTATATGTCAGCCAATCTGCCGTCCAATATTGATTGCAGAATAATTTTGTCACATTTAATAATTTTTTATAAATATTTGAATAAAAGTACCTTTTCTTAACAAATAATGCGCATATGCAAAAGTTTGCCATAAACAACAAATGATTGGTATGTTTGGAGACATGTCAGGGTGCTTGCTTGTTACTTGTTGTTTTTTGCTTTTTCCACTGGAGACATGTTACTTGCTTGTTGACCCCTACAGGTGAAACCGGAGGGGACTTATGGTTTGCGCTCAGTCAGTCAGTCATTCAGTCAGTCATTCAGTCAGTCAGTCAGTCAGTCAGTCAGTCAGTCAGTCAGTCAGTCAGTCAGTCAGTCAGTCAGTCAGTCTGTCTGTCTGTCTGTCTGTCACATTTTTCTGGATCCTGCGATAACTTAAAAAAGTTCTTCATATTTTTTCATGAAACTTGAAATATGGATAGATGGCAATATGGAGATTATGCATGTCATTTCATTTTGTTCCTACGTCAAGAATTCTGGTTGCTATGGCAACAAATATGTATATTTTTTTTAATTCTGACAATTGTGGAGTTTCACTGGTACGGGACCATATTGCTTGGCAATCTCTTGTTCTACTGGAGAAATGTGTCTTGCTTGTTCCACTGGCGACATGTTACATGCTTGTTCCACTGGAGACATGTTACCTGCTTGTACCACTGGAGACATGTAACTTGCTAGTTCCACTGGAGATGGGTTACTTGCTTGTACCACTGGAGTCATGTAATTTGCTTGTTCCACTGGAGACATGTAAATTGCTTGTTCCACTAAAGACATAATACTTGCTGGTTCCCCTCGAAAGAAGTTACTTGCTTGTATCATTGGAGACAGGTTACTTGCTTGTTGCTTGCTTGTTTCACTTGGCACATGTTACTTCTTGTTGCTTGTTTGTTAAACTGGAGACATGTTACTTGCTTTTTCCACTGGAGACATGTTACTTGCTTGTTCAACTGTAGGCATGTTACTTGCTTGTTCCACTGGAGTCATGTTACTGGCTGGTTCTACTGGAGACATGTTACTTGCTTGTTCCACTGGAGACATGTTACTTGCTGGTTCTACTGGAGACATGTTACTTGCTTGTTCCACTGGAGACAGGTAACTTGTTTGTTCCACCTTAGACATGTTACGTGCGCCCACCATTGAAGACATGTTACTTGCTTGTTTCACTGGAGACATGTTACTTGCTTGTAACCTAAGGGTATCACGTTTACAGATTTTTCTAAACGTTTAAACAAAAAATGAAATAATCAAAACGTTATTGTTGAAACGGTATCCCTGTGTCTGTTTTAAAAGCATCAGTGCCATCGCATTTCCAAACTTAAAGTAGTAATTATTTCCTGTAGTTATATCCAGTGCATAGCCCATCTTGCATGACATCATATTTAAACCAACTGTTCTCCTCGTTATCGTACCATTAGGTTACACTTTGACTACTTGCATGCCGTTATATTTTGTAACAAAGACCAATTGATATCCAACCCTTATTTCTTCAATAAGAGTAATCAGGTTTGAACATTTTCTATGTTTTTCTTAACAAGATGTACATCAAAACAAGTATCTTCATTAAATTGGCTGCATCAAGAATTAATTGCTGGCGTGGTTTGCATATCCGTCATCCTGTAAAGGTTTACTCAATAGATTTGTGGAGGAACAACAGTTTGTCCACTGATGAAGAGTCTAGGGACACCCTAAGCTTAGTAACAGTAGCTCCAGCAATGGAAAACACTTGCTCCGATCGTACGGCAGTTTCTGGCACACCATTTTCATGTGGTTTGCCATGTTCTCCGTACTTTCCATTTTGTACAACAACTCGGTTGCACACAAGTTACATTTAAACTTTTCTTTTCCGCATGCTTCAAATTAAGTAAAAGATGTTCCAATACGATTATTTTTTCCATGACCTGTCTCGTTCGCCATATCTCTAAAAATGAATGCCAATGAAAAAAACAGCTGAAAAATGTCCTTATGCACTTCGTGCTGACGTGCGTCGAATGTTCAAGATGATTTGGGGCATGCTCATGCAACAAATGGCAGGAAAATTGTTATTGAGCACTTCGTGCTAAAGTGCGTCAAATATTCAAGACGTCAAGGCCGTATATGGTGTATTGTTATGTTTACGGTATTGTGAATAATGGCCATCTTGCGCATTTGATACAAAAATGAGTCTTTTTCAGCAGCTGTTAATAAGCTTTGCAACCTCATAACGTAATGAATTAAAATGGATTATGTTGATATTGACTGTCGTTTAAACGTTAACTGTTTTTGTGAACGTTTGTGAGCAAAACACGAAATGCGACCGTTTAAACGTGATACCCTTACTTGCTTGTTCCACTGGAGTCATATTACTTGTTTGTTCCACTGGAGTTATGTTATTTGCTTGTTTCTTTCTTGTTCCACTGGAGACATGTTACTTGCTTGGTCTACTGCAGTCATGTAAATTGCTTGTTCCACTAGAGTTATGTTACTTGTTTGTTTCTTTCTTGTTCCACTGGAGACATGTTTCTTGCCTGTTCCACTGGAGATATGTAAACTTGCTTGTACCCCTGGAGACATGTTACTTGCTTGTAGCCCTGGACACATGTGACTTGCTTGTTCTACTGGAGACAGGTTACTTGCTTGTTCCACTAGAATTTTGTTACTTGCTTGTGTGCCCTGGAGACACGTTACTTTCTTGTTCCACAGGAGACAGGTTACTTGCTTGTTCCGCTGGAGTAATGTTACTTGTTTGTTTCTTTCTTGTTCCAATGTAGACATGTTACTTACTTGATCCACTGGTGTCATGTTACTTGCTTGTTTTTTTCTTGTTCGACTGGAGACATGTTACTTGCTTTTTCACTTGAATCATGCTACTTGCTTGTTCCCCTTCAGAGTGCAGGGCCTGGATGAAGCAGAGGAACCAGTATTTTGTCTCCAGAGATTTCAAGGACCAAATGGAAAGGGTCACAAACACATTGTGTAAGTACCAGAAGCGAAGGGTCACAACTCGATGGGAGACTAAGTCTTGAAAATGTTTTCATATTCTGTGGAAACAAACACAAATTTACAATCAAGCTATTTTGAACAAGTACATACAAAATTTAATAAAAAATGAAGTTGCTCGTTTGGACATTTTGTCTTTTATTGTAAAAGTAAAAGATACGAGTTCAATATTTTGCTGCTACCTGCCATCCGATATCATAAACATGATATGAGTTTACAACGTATCATTAAAAAGCAGTCAGCAGGTACTGTTAACAATAGCTACCAGCACTATAGATATCATATGTATTGCATGTTATATACAATATATAAGTTTAAAATTATTATAAACAATGTGTGTTTGATGATGATGTATGTATGTCAGTATCAATTTATAATTGGACACTGTATTTTGAAGACAGCTAAACAAAGAGGCTGTTGTTTGCTTGAACTCCTCATCCGGCAAAGGCTTAAGTGTCTAGGCAGAAAGTAAGAACTGTGCATCCTTACAGCTGATTTCAGTCTGTAACACTGTTTTACACTGTATGAAAAGTCATGTGTAAGGTATCGAACAGACATCTGATGTATAGCTTGTCAGCGTGCCCAATCTGGTCCCACAAGTCATAATTAAGTCACTGAGAAGAAGTACTGGTACCATACTTCAGTTTGTTGTCTTCATGCAAAGACTACATGAACTGCAAGATCAGTATCATGAATTGGTATCATGTTACAACAAATAATAGCCAGTGACTGATTTGTTCAGTTTGTCAAAGGCTTAATCATTACCTGTTTATAGATCCAGACATCATAAACCTGATTACTGACTTGCAGCTGCTTTACATCATTTAGTTGCGTGCATTTGTTCATGTCAATTGGAAACTGTACAGTTTCAGGTTGTGAACTAAATGAGAAACTGTATAGTTAATAGTTTATAAAAACAAATGGCTGTAACATTATTTGTATCATTATAATTAGTGCAACAAGGGACTTTTGTTCAATTCACTCCTGGCTCTAGTTTCTACTTAGATACTGCAGTCTGGATGTCTGCCAGGCAATGCTAGCATCTATGACTCTATGTTGGGGTCTATGCATTGGTAACAGATTTAGTGTAGCTTGGTTCATAGGTTGAGTTGGTGCATAAATGTATTGTGTTATTCGTATTCTGAATGTTGAAATGCACTAAAATAACAGGCACTACATGAAAAAACATGTAGTGACGGTTACCTGCCCGGATGCAGTGCAGTCTTGCACAGGCTGGTAAATGTGAAACTGTCACTTGGACATTGGCTTGCACAGCTGATTGTTTGAAGGACAATGGCTGCACAACTGCTATCGGTTACTGAGTTGTTATCATTTTGCAGTGCAACAGCGTCGTGTTATGATTCAACAATGGCCAAAAGAAGAAACATCAGGAGAAAAGCTGACAAGTCTCTTTCCCCATGTTGACAAAATAATAATGAAGATTGGGAAAGATTATGATGGCAAAGATATTTGCATGTAAGTCATCCACTGGTTGTGTTTTGTATGCCATCTTAACCATTATGTTATAAATACAGATTCACTGCTGCTTTGTACACACTGTATGTAAGACCACTTGCTGGAAACCATGTGTTTGTGATTTGAAAACATAAACACATAAAGCTCCAGTAGTTATGCAGTTGGTACAAAAGAATCAAAGTGTACTGTATGGTGCAAACTACCTCTGGTGCCAAATATTGACATTGTCACAAGTGTTGTAAACATTTTTGCCAATTAAGCTAGTTGTGCAACAATTGATGGAACATATAAGTAATTGTTTGCACTGTTTCATCACTCAATTTTTTCACACATTATTAATTTTCAATGGATGTACCGGGTAGTTGAAATTTGAGATTCAGAACTTTGTATTTGTAATTGTGCATTAAACTGAAACAGTTAAGACAACAAGTTGTCACAGTAATGCCAACAAGCTTTCACAGTAATGACAACAAGCTGTCACAGTTATGACAACAAGCTGTCACAGTTATGACAACATGCTGTCACAGAAATGACAAGAAATTGTCACAGAAATGACTAGCTGTCATGGTAATGACAACACGCTTTCACAGAAATGACAACAAGCTGTCACAGTTATGACAACAAGCTGTCACAGAAATGACAACAAGCTGTCACAGTAATGACAACACGCTGTCTTAGTAATGACAACAAGCTGTCAAAGTTATTACTACAAACTGTCACAGTTATGACAACATGCTGTCACAGAAATGACAACAAGCTGTCACAGTTATGACAACGTGCTGTCACAGAAATGACAACACGCTGTCACAGTTATGAAAAGGTGTCATGGTAATGACAACACGCTGTCACAGAAATGACAACAAGCTATCACAGTAATGACAACAAGCTGTCACAGTTATGACAACAAGCTGTCACAGAAATGACAACAAGCTGTCACAGTAATGACAACAAGCTGTCATGGTTATGACAACAAGCTGTCATGGTTATGACAACAAGCTGTCAAAGTAATGACTACAAGCCGTCATGGTAATGACAACAAGCTGTCACAGTAATGACAACAGGCTGTCACAGTAATGACAACAAGCTGTCACATTAATGACAACACGCTGTCACAGAAATGACAACAAGCTGTCACAGTAATGACAATAAGCTGTCACGGTAATGGCAACAAGCTGTCACAGTTATGACAACAAGCTGTCACATACATCAAAACTGTTACATTATCCCAAGCCAATGGCAGAGGGATATAGTTTTGGTAATTGCCATCTCTCTGTCAGTCTTTCCATCCGTTTTTCACAAACTTCATTGCTGTATCTCAGTAACAATAAAGAACATTTCAACATGAGACTTCATGGATGAATACATATCAATGAGAAGAAGTGCCATGCACAAGAACCATAACCATACACTTTCTTAAACAAGAGTTATTGCCCTTAGTTGTTTTGTTTTATGTAACTTATCAGTTTTATATCTCAGATATGATACAATGTTTAAATATGAAACTTCAGTGTGTATAGATATCTATGAGGCTAAGTCCAATGCAAAAGAACCATATCCCTACAGTTTCTTAAATAATAGTTTCTTTCCTTGTTTTTGTATGATGTAACTGTTCAGGGCTCTATCTCTGATACTATACAAGATTTGAACATGCAACTTCATTGGTGTCATGATATCAATGAGAAGAAATGCTATGCAAAGGAACCATAACCCTACACTTTCTCAGAAACAATATTTTGATATTTCCATGTGTAATTTCATGGGTGTAAAATATCGATGAGGAGAACTGCCATGCACAAGAACCATTACCATACACTTTCCTATGTTAAAGTTATTGCCTTTTGTGAATTTTGTATGACATAACTTTTCAGGGCTATATCTAAGATAATATATAAAATTTCAACTTCATTGGTGTATAGATAACCATTGGGAGAAGGTCCATGAACAAGACACATAACCCTACATTTTCTTAAATTAGAGTTATTGCCCTTTGTTTTTGTGTAATTTAGCTTTTCAGTGCTATATCTCAATACATATCAATTTTAAACATGAAACATGGGTGTATAGATATAAATGAGGAGAAAAGCCATGCTCAAGAACTAAAACCCTACAATTTCTTAAATAAGAGTTAATGCCCTGTTTTGTTGTTTTTTGTGTGATGTTACTGTTAAGAGCTATAGCTCATTACGATAGAAGATTTCTACATGAAACTTCCTGGGTTTACATATATCAATGAGGAGAAGTCCTAAGCACAAAAACAAGTCAAGGCACACCACTTCAAATAACCTTTTCTGTTAGTTTTACACCCATTAATAAACAAAATTTATTTGTCTGGGGATATCAATTCAAGGTATTTTCTTGTTTCACTGAAAATTGCTTTTGCGTATCAGAATTTCAATGAAATTCCTCATGATTGAAAGTGCTTGGTGCCCACTGAGTTAATACTTTAGACTATGCTTGCTACTATAGGAATTTCTCTAGTCACTTGTGAATTAAAGCCAATAATCTATTTAAACCAAAAAAATGTCCTGTATTTTCTTTTTGTCTATAGACAATTTTTTATGAACGATTGTAAAATTCACTAGAAATGGCGCGGCAGAGGCCGACGCGTATCCCCACGCCGAATGTTTGACCTAGGTGTGCCCCAGGGTTGGTAATGGGGCCATGCATAGCTGAGATTGACCGTATTGTCATAAGAGAAGTTCATCATCAATTAGAAGTGAATTGGTGTAGAAATGAAGAAGTTATAGTAAAAGGCAATTTTGGGTGGGTGTGACATATGTGGGCAGGGCGCCCCAGGGTTGGTAATGGGGCCATGCATAGTTGAGATTGACCGTATTGTCATAAGAGAGGTTCAGTATCAATTTGAAGTGAATCGGTGTAGAAATGAAGAAATTATAGTAAAAGGCAATTTTGGGTGGGTGTGGTCTATGTGGGCGGGGCGCCCCAGGGTTGGTAATGGGGCCATGCATAGTTGAGATTGACTGTATTGTCATAAGAGAAGTTCAATATCAATTTGAAGTGAATCGGTGTAGAAATGAAGAAATTATAGTAAAGGCAATTTTGGGTGGGTGTGGTCTATGTGGGCGGGGCCCCAGGGTTGGTTATGGGGCCATGCATAGTTGAGATTTACCCTAATGTCATAAGAGAAGTTCAGTATCAATTTGAAGTGAATCCGTGTAGAAATGAAAAAATTATAGTAAATGGAATTTTTTGGTGGGTGTGGCCTATGTGGGCGGGCGCCCCAGGGTTGGGATTGGGGCCATGCATAGTTGAGATTGACCCTAATGTCATAACAAAAGTTCAGTATCAATTTGAAGTGAATCCGTGTAGAAATGAAAAAATTATAGTAAATGGAAATTTTTGGTGGGTGTGGCCTATGTGGGCGGGGCGCCCCAGGGTTGGGAATGGGGCCATGCATGGTTGAGATTGACCGTATTGTCATAGGTGAGGTCCAGTATCTATTTGAAGTGAATCGGTGTAGAAATAAAGAAGTAAATGTAAAATAACCTAAAAAAATGAGTGATAATTTCTGACGCGGCCCCACCCCAACCCCTATAACTTTTGACCCAGGGGTCAGATCAAAATTCCAAATAGTGCAGGGTCGCACATATGCTCATAGCTACCATGTGTGTAAATTTCAAGGTTCTAGTGCTTTTAGTGTAGGAGGAGATAGTGGCCAGGACGGACGGACAGACGGACGGACAGACGGACGGACGGCGGAGATCACCACAATATCCCCACCTTTTTTTCAAAAAGCGTGGGGATAATAAGAATGAGATTATACAATAATGAGTAAAGCTTTTTGTGAATACTGTGACTGTTTGTTGTGAATACTGTGACAGTTTGTTGTGATTACTGTGTCAGTTTTGTGCCATCACAAGTTCCCTACTAAAGTAGTTATTTTGCTTACTTGTTTCAAAGTTATTCCAACCGCATAAGATCAAAGTGGTTTGAAAGGAAATGCAAGCCAATTTTGAAATAAAAAGTAATGACCTGCTATTTCTGATCTTCAAAGCTGATACATACCAAATAGTGAAGTAAGTATAAAAGAAACCTACAGATTGTTTGCAAACTCAGGAATAAGATTGTAATCAAATATAGTCAATTAAGAATTGTTTAATTGTGTCTTGTTCTGAGAAAATTGGGCTTAATGCATGTGCTTAAAGTTTCGTCCCAGATTAGCCTGTGCAGTCCGCACAGGCTAATCAGGGACGTCACTTTCTGCTTTTATGGTATTTTTGGTTTAAAGGAAGTCCCTTCTTACCGAAAATCTTGTTTAGGCGGAAAGTGTCGTCCCTGATTAGCCTGTGAAGACGTCTGCACAGGCTAATCTGGGACGACACTTTACGCACACATTTATGCCCAGTTTTTTCAGAACACGTCTCAATTGTATAATAATAGTACAAAGACTATTAGACCAAACAACAGCGAAAGAAAGCCCATCTAAGAAGGCTAACACAAACTTGGACTTCAATGTTTGTGATTGTGTAATTTGAATGCCTCCCAATAGGGTGGCATATAGCAGTCGGACTGTCCGGCCGTTTTGTTTTTTTTCATTATTTTTTATCGAGTGCACCGGGATTGTCTCCCATATGGCCATCGCCCCCAGAAAGACGTGTTAGTTGGTTACGGGGGATAGTGCAAGATACAGGAGACACCCCGTTCCAGAGGTGACCCTGGGTCTTTTAGTGCCCGGTGTATAGCACCTAGTACACTGCACCTCGGTTTAACGTCTCATGCGAAAGACGAGTTAGTAGGTTAGGTGCAGCGGGGGATCGAACCAGCGATCTCTGGATTGTGAAGCCAGTGTGTTTCCACTAGACCACGGATCCGCTACTGTCCGGCCGTCAGTGTATCCAGCATTTTAATGTCCCCCACCACTATAGTGGGGGACATATTGTTTTTGCTCTGTCTGTTGGTTTGTGTGTTTGTTTGCGTCAAACTTTAACATTTGCCATAACTTTTGCAATATTGAAGATAGCAACTTGATATTTGGCATGCTTGTGTATCTAATGGAGTTGCACATTTTGAGTGGTGAAAGGTCAAGGTCATCCTTCCAGGTCAAAGGTCAAATGTATGGCTTCAAAGTGGCGCAGTAGGGGACATTTTGTTTCTGACAAACACATCTTGTTTTCTTCAGGTTTTTAAAGCAATGTTTTCAGATATTGAGCTGATTTTTGGTATGTGAGTCTACCTACATTACCTACAGATGAAGTGTATAGCCGTGTACTTGTGCTATATCCCTGGACAGGGCCGTGTACTTGTGCTATATCCCTGGATAGGGTCGTATACTTGTGCTATATCCCTGGACAGGGCCTTGTACTTGTGCTATATCCCTGGACAGGGTCGTGTACGTGTGCTATATCCCTGGATAGGGGCGTGTACTTGTGCTATATCCCTGGACAGGGGCGTGTACTTGTGCTATATCCCTGGACAGGGGCGTGTACTTGTGCTATATCCCTGGACAGGGGCGTGTACTGGTGCTATATCCCTGGATAGGGGCGTGTACTTGAGCTTTATCCCTGGACAGGGGCGTGTGCTTGTGCTATATCCCTGGACAGGGGCGTGTACTTGTGCTATATCCCTGGACAGGGGCGTGTACTTGTGCTATATCCCTTGACAGGGCCGTGTACTTGTGCTATATCCCTGGATAGGGGCGTGTACTTGTGCTATATCCCTGGATAGGGGCATGTACTTGTGCTATACCCCTGGATAGGGGAGTGTACTTGTGCTATATCCCTGGATAGGGGCGTGTACTTGTGCTATATCCCTGGATAGGGGCGTGTACTTGTGCTATATCCCTGGATAGGGGCATGTACTTGTGCTATATCCCTGAATAGGGGCGTGTACTTGGAGTTTGCAACTGAAGCTGCACTAGAGGAGTTCATGAACACTGGAAGCTCCAATATCTGCCTGGATGGCCGACTGATCACCATCACCAGGAAACTCAGTATGGACCAACTGATCACCTATAGTAAGCTGCAGTCTACATCTCCTCATTGAGCACTAACTGTTCAAGGTGACCTATTGTGATCACCTTCTGTCAACAGTTTGATTTTAAGCCTAAAACTCTTATGTCAATTATTTGACACATTTGTGCCCCCTATCATCAATTATTCTTGTGAAATATGGGGCTATACAAAATCAAAAGAAATTTAGCGCATTCATCTTTAGTTTTGTAAACGGATATTGCAGGTTAGGAGTAATACTTTTACATCTGGTGTTTACGGTGAACTTGGTAGATTTCTGCTGTATGTTCAAAGATTTGTACGATTGTTGAAATATTGGTTAAAAGTAGTCAATAGTGGCAACATTATTTTTCTCCTAGAGATTGTCAGAGAGGTTATAAAAACTGGGTAACAAATATAAAGAAACTTTTGAATGATTATGGGTTTACCTTTGTTTTCGAAAACTACGCTTGTATCAATGAAAAATCGTTTTTATGTGAATTCAAAAAGAGAGTCATTGATTGTTTTAAACAAGAGTGGTTTAGGTCGCTACAAAGTCCAGTTTTGATGTTATATAAGGAATATAAACTAAATTTTGAATATGAAACATATATAGATAATATACCTAGAAGCTTACGTTTTATTTTAGTCGACTTAGACTCTTGGTACATCCTTTAAGGATACAAACCAGGAGGTTCGGTAGAAATTGAGTCCCGCGAGATGAAAGGTTTTGCCTTTGCTGTCACACAAGGGACATCGAATAGGAATACCATTTTGTACTTGTTTGTTCAAGTTTCACAACAGTTAGAAAAAAGTACATCAAGGCGAAATATCATACAAAATCCATCTGTATTTAAATTTTTTGAACTTATGAAATCATGTAAAAGGGAAGATCTTATCAAACTTTCTCTATACATCAAAGAAGCTATGTTTCTTCAAAAAACTCTTTTTAATATTGTTGAGGGATCACAATAGTCTTTTTGTTCATCCTCATTGCTTATTCCTTTATAAATGTATACTGATATAGAAATTTTGTTATTTGAATATATTCGATTACATCCCCTTTGCTTACTACTTCATAATGTATATTGCGACTGAAATTTAGTTATTTGAATATATAAGATTACACATGTATTTCTAACATTGTCATTACTATGTTGACACAAGACCTTGTGTATCTTATGTACGCATATTATGAAGACGATGTACTATGTGCAAGTCTTAATAAATTATCTGTTCTGCTCTGTTCTGCACCCAAGGTAATGCAGTGTGCATTGTCAATGTCTAGCTCCCTGACACTCTAGAGATCACATCTTTCATTGATGACACTTGGTCAACATTTTTGTGTAGACACTATATAGTCCAAAATATGGCTTACAGAAACTATGTTACAAGGTCAAATATAAATCTTGATAAAATTTGGTCAGAATATTTCTCTTTACAATATTTAAAATAAGGTTGAATCTGGGTCATATTCGTCTAAAAACTCAGTCTTGATGAAAGTTTGAATTTTGGTCACATAATTTCAATTTAAAAAAATGAGGTCACTTTATTAAATCAATAAAAAACACTTGGTACCACTCTACTGTAGAGTCCGCATTAACGTCTTAATTTTGATGAAATTTCATCTGGGCCTGATCTTCAAATCTGTAAGAAAAGCCTTACCATTCTAGAGGGCACATGTATGCTTTAGTCTTGATGAAGTTTGATGAGAATGTTTATCTTGACTATGTAGGCCATGTGGAAATCTTGATCAAGTGGGGTCAAAAACTTGATTACCGGGTAAAGTCTTCAACAATTTGTGAACTTTGGTGAGTGAGGGCCTGCATAGCGCTTTTGTTTTCTTTTGGACTGAACTGAAACTGCTATATGTTGATTGTTATCTTACCACAGAGAGTGGTGTGAATCCAGACCAAGTGTCAAGCCAAGTTAGTAAGAACAAGAAGAAGAAAAAAAACTTGCCAAGCCAAGTTAGTAATAACAAGAAGAAGAAGAAAAACTTGCCAAGCCAAGTTAGTAATAACAAGAAGAAAAAGAAACACTTCTGGGCCTCTGTATTGGAATCAAGGCTGCAGAGGGGCGGAGGTAAGGGCTTAAGAGGCAGAGGTATGTCTGGGAAAAAATGAACACATGGTTTTTGTTTCCTTTAACTGCTAAAAAAAGAAACAAGCATCTAAACAACTTCTGAAATGACTAAAATATGAACTGAATAATAAGTAATACAGTTATCAGTTGAATATTATCCGTTCATTTCTTTCTGTATGCTTATTGATGATACTGTTGCATTCTTCTGTGATACTTCTGTATGATACAGTATACAGATCAGTTTTATTGTGATGTGTGATGTTACAGGTGGGCGTGATTTGAGGGGCAGGGCAGGGTCAGTGGGCGGAGTCAGGGACAGGGCTGGAGGGATTGCCATCTCACCCAGATCCACCTATCACAGGGCACACTACTCACCGGGAGTAAGTAGACATTATCAGTAAGTAGGGGACACTACTCACAGGGAGTAAGTAGACATTATCAGTATGTAGGGCACACTACTCACCAGGAGTAATTCCAAACATAATTAAAACCGTACTCAAATAACAAATTTATAACCTTAGTTAACCAATTGTTTTGTCATTATTGCAATCAACTAGGCACATATTATACACTTCTTTGAGAATAATATTATCAGTTTGAAGTTAACGAAACCAATATTTAATTATCTAAACATATCTGACAATATAAAACGGATAACGTGCCAACTCACCATATACAGCAGCATTTGAAGTTCTGATATTAACATTTAGTATCCTTTTACAAAATTTTAGATGAACCCTTTCAATAACCTTAGATTTACCGTGGCCCCAAACCTCTGCCGCATAACATAAAGTAGATCCAACAAAGGATACAAACAATTGACAGAGTAGTTTTGGCTTGAATTTATATTAGTTGCAATTAATCAATAAAAAACTCAAAGCTTTAAGAGCTTTACCAACTTATTGTTCTTTGTTCTGTGCAAAATTACCAGTATAATTGAAAACTGTTCCTAAATAATTAAAATCATTTACCACTTCCAGTGGGAAACCATTATATACAAAATTCTCTGATTGCAACAGACCGCTTCTTTTTCTAAAAACTTTCGTTTTATCTACATTAACATCTAGACTCCATCACTTTTGTTAATCTCTTCAGGCGAATTACCAAGAATTACCATATCGTCAGCAAATAGCAACAATATCAAGAAAATATCATTCAATGCTAAACCACAATTTATATCTTGTTGTAAAAATAACTCAAAGTCATCTATAAACAGGGAAAATAAAATCGGCGAGATTACCTCCCCTTGACGTAAGCCTACACCATCTTCGAAACAGTCAGAATAATTATTACATAACTTAATGCATGATTTAACTTTATTATACATATCTTTAACAATGCGCAATAGTTTACCTCTTTTACCCTTTTTATATAATTTAAGCCACAGGCCATTTCTGTAAACGCTATCAAAGGCTTTTTTAAAATCCACAAATACACAATACAGTCGTTTATTATCATTAATATATTTCTGTACTATAGACGATAAACAAATAAAGCATCATTAGTAGATTTACCTTTTCTAAATCCAAATTGGGCATCAGATAAAATACAATTTTCCTCACAATAGGTATTAATTCTTTTATTTAATAAAGCTGTGGATATTTTTGATAAGCAACTAACTAAAGTTATACCACGATAGTTGTTAACATTATTTTTATCTCCCTATTTATGCAGAGGTATAATAACACCCTCACCCCAATTACTTGGAAAAAATCCGCTGTCTAAAATTTTATTAAATATATCACATAAGTGAGAGGATGAAATATCCATAGATTCAATAAAATACTCATTTAGCAGAAAATCATTCCCATAGGCTTTCCCTCGCTTCAATGATTTTACAGCTTCTAAAATTTCATTTACAGATATTGGCTGATCCAAACTATCATCAGCATCATCACAACAATCAAAATCTTGAGTTGAGGCAAAATCCTCAGACTCGGTATTCACATTTCGAGATATATCGTTTCCTAGTTCAGAAAAGTATTTAAAAAAAGAGTCTAAAGACAATTTATGATTTACAACATTTTTGCTTTTAAAATATTTTCAAAACTCTTTTGGTTTAGACAATCTCAACTTTTCAATTTCCTTAATTTGTTGCAATTAATAAAAATTTCGCTTTTTCTTAGCTATAGGCTTATATCTTTTTTTTAAATACATAATTGCTCTCTATGTGCAGATGATTATAACGGTTGAAATTACACAATGCATCAACACACAACTGCCTTGAGCGTTCACAATCAAGGTCAAACCATGGCTAATCTTCTACATTTTTGGTTAGATTAACCAAGACATTTTTATTAATTGTAACATCGTTACGAAATAAAGGATCTGTAACATTATGTATAATTGATGTAAACTCAGTCAACATATTATCTATTGCTGATCTATTATTCAAATCTGCTTTACTTATTACATTATTCAAAGCAGGTAGTTTTGTATTAAGACCAGATCTAAAATTATGTTATAGTTCTGCTGACCATTTATGAATAACAAAGCTTTCGCTATCATCTATACAATTTTCAATAACAGTGTTACAATGTAAACTTAAAGAAATTAGACAGTGATCACTCCACACATTAAACTCGTGAACCATCAGGGCTTCCCCTGGCTCAAAAATTTCTTAGCCAAATTCGCCTTGCTATGGCAAAATTCTCATATTTTGGGCTATTTTATAAGTTTTAATGAAGAAAAAGTTGTAGCCAAATAGAATTTTCGTTATGCAAATAGGTCAATTTGTAGCCATTGGCTAATTTGGCGAATGGCAGAGTAAGCCCTGACCATCAAATCGCTCAGCTTTGCAAAATTACAAGGTTTAGTTAATAAATAATCTATAACGGACGACCCTAGCCTCAAGAAAAAGGTATTATTACCAATCATATGATCACGATATAAACGACCGTTAGCTTATACACAAATCCAGTAAACGATAACTGAAAGCGTTACAAGTTTTATCAAGTAAGGCCCGGGCTAGGGGTTTGTTGGTAAATAATAAAACCATATCAAGCTCAGCATTGTGTGTATCATATACAATATAATCATTTCTAATGCCAACACAACTGTTCCAATCTCCTACTAGATAAACATCACCAACATTGTCAAAGTAAAAAATATCACTTTGAATTATATCAAAATGATCGACATTGCAAACGATGTAAGCAGGAGATTCATCACACCATAAGTATATACCACCAATATAAACATCTGTTTCAAATTTAAAAAAGTTCTTATCTAATTTTAACCATTATATAGTGTCATGATGACTTCGTATAATTTGTATACCATCTTTCAATGCTTCATGGTAATAAAGTGCAATACCACCGCTAGCTCTCCTAGCATTTCCATGTTGGAACTTTCTGTAAAGTTAAAAGATTCATACCCATATATTTCGATATTACTATTTGCATTTGTCCAAGTTTCATACAAAAACACAATATTATATTTAGCAAGAATAGAAAGAAAGTCATCACTACTTTTCTTATCCTCAGTAAGTCCGTATATATTCCAGGAAAGCACCTTCAGATCATCCCCGGCGTACCTCTTGTTGTTGCCTTTCGTGTAAGGTACCCCAATGAACAACGTATCGTACGAAATCCATGCCTTCGACACCCCTGTTTCCGTGCATTTTTTAACTCCGTACCAGTTTTCATACGCTTGTCGGATATTTCCTTCGGGAATTGCTCGTGCAAGTAATACAAAGTGTCTTTCAGTGCACTAGCAGACCTAACAAGTTCACGCTCCTTGAATAGGTTAAATTTGACCACAATCTTATCACGAGTCTTCTCACCCATTCTATGAATTCGCTCAAATTTCATTTCTTTTACTAAGTCATTGGCCATTTTTAACTTGCTGACTAAGAATTCTCGCAATACAGATTACGCATTTTCAACCTCCCCTGGAAGGGCCTCCTCAATATTGCCAAACACTAGATTGTTACGCATAGATTGGGCTTGTACATATAGTAGTTCATCGTTCATTTGCTTGTTTTTAATTTCCAATTCCTGCACTTTAGATGTCACAATGCCCAAGTTAAAGTCTGCACCTTCGACTTTTTCCTCTATAGAAGTCAGCCTATTGCCAGTTTTAATTTTCTCATCGTGATAAAGATTCCATAATTTAGACATTTCCTTTTCAAATTTGTTAACCATGGCCTCAAGAGTTTTTAATGACCCCAAGTTTTCATCAACTGTAATCAAATGATAATCTATTTTCACCAATAACTTCATTAAGTCTGCATTTGTAGGGGCATTTTTAGGAGTAACGTCCACTGTTTCATTCATTTTTACAGAAATAAACTCGCTCATAGGTAGCTGACTATGCGACACTTAAACTACTGGATCCTCATTGAAAAGACTATTTAAGTTCATAATTTTACAACCATCGGTGACATCAAATAATACAGAATTAGCTTCTTTTAAGATTCTATTTACAGATATATGCTCTGGTGTACGTGTAAAACGTCCTCTTTTGCTTTCAACATCGTTATTCAATGAAATGTCACTCGCTTTCCTTTTTTTATCAGAAGCTACATTTGCCATCAAATAACCCGTTTTTCACACACATAGAAAGTGTAATCCTTTGTTCTTTGTTCGCTCACACAATTTTTGTATCGTAAATTATACCTTACGAGGCTTAATAAACACCAGATTTTAACAAATATGTTTTCCAAATCTTAATACCCCATCACACATCCAATTTTATGTATGTTATGATTATTTATTTTCCATATATTTAGATAAATTTGATAAATTTAAAGCACAGCTAAAATTCATGACTGCGCCCCATTTTAACCACATGACCCAATTCTTGATAAAATACATCTGACAGCGCACTGTTTCAAGATCAATTTAACCCACACCTTTTGTGACAAGTTTGAACTTTAATATGATTATCAGGGAGGTCAGTTCAAGGACCTGGTCTCTCCACACTATCAATTTTAGGCGGACTTAGGGACCAGAAAGCGTGATAAGTTTGAACCCCGGAGGGACATCTGGTCTCATGAACCCCGTGATGACAGGCGACACCGGGGAGACAGGTGTCGAAGTCCCTCGCGCTTTGAACACAAAAAACAGAGACGGTAAGACACCATGTTTTAGTTGTTTACTGTGAAGTACAAAAGCACTATGAAATATGGCTGTTTTTTTGTCATTTAAGTTTTCTGTGCATTTACACAGTATTTTCACCTACAACTTTGAAACTTCATATGTAGATACACCTTGACGAGTTCTACACGCCACACCCATTTTTTGGTCACTAGGTCAAAGGTCAAGGTCACTGACCTTTAAAAAAAAAAAATCTCACAAGCTTTCATTTATTCAAAACTGCACCCATAGCCGAGCGTGGCACCCGTTATGCGGTGCTCTTGTATAACTTAATTGTGAATTTTGTTAAATAGGCAGCTGTGCCTCATAATAAATAAAGTTCTGTTTAGAACTTAACAATGAATATGCTGCTGTGAGCCTGCAGGTAATGTGGGATGCCTGTTTCAGGTCAGCCAGCAAGTCAGATGAGACAAGGGCCATGCTGGAGTTGATGAAGTCCAAACTGAAAAACATGGAACGCAAACTGTGAGTGGCCATCATTGTCTTGAAACCTCCGTTTTCATCACATTAACATTTTCTTTTCTGTTGTTCATTTTCGTTTAGGTCCCAAATACAATCTCTTGTTTGTTTCCGTTTAAATGTTCCTACACACTGACATTCCTCTTTCATTTTCTCCATTATATAGGGATGTTTGATATGGTGTTAGAAAGTACAGTTGTTTACTGCAGTGCTGAACAGGGTGGCTTGATGCTACCACCTGTTGATGTCAAGAAGGATGTCTTCCCTGAGAATAAAAGAGGTCAAGGCGCAAAAGAACCCAGGACAGATTTGGGTCAGGGTCAGCGAGGAAGGGGCTCAAGTGGTGCTGGGAAAGATGAGGGTTATCATGGACGTGGACAATCAAGCAACAAGTCAGGTGGAAAGAGAGAATCTGATAATTTTACTCTGGACTACCAGACGTCACCAAAGCGTCAGTATTTTGAGGAGAATTATGAAGGTAAAAATATTGGTGTAAGTCCTGAAATGCAATATGAGCTTCTCATAATGAAGTGAACAAACTTTTATGTAACAGTGTACTGCGGTTTTTGTTAAAATATCAATTACACTCACTGATTGTTTTCAGAGTGAAAATACTCTTAATAATATTCAGGGCTTTTGCTACAATTTTCATATTATGCCCCCAAAAGGTGGCATATAGTTTGAAGCTCATCTATTTAAAAAAAAAAATTATGAGCTATTGTCATCACCTTGGCGTCGGCGTCTGCGTCGGCGTCGGCGTTGGCGTCCGGTTAAGTTTTGCCTTTAGGTCCACTTTTCTCAGAAAGTATCAATGCTATTGCATTCAAACTTGGTACACTTACTTACCATCATGAGAGGACTGGGCAGGCAAAGTTAGATAACTCTGGCGTGCAATTTAACAGAATTATGTGCCCTTTTTATACTTAGAAAATTGAAAATTTTGGTTAAGTTTTGCGTTTAGGTCCACTTTTCTCAGAAAGTATCAATGCTATTGCATTCAAACTTGGTACACTTACTTACAATCATGAGCGGACTGGGCAGGCAAAGTTAGATAACTCTGGCGTGCATTTTGACAGAATTATGTGCCCTTTTTATACTTAGAAAATTGAAAATTTTGGTTAAGTTTTGTGTTTAGGTCCATTTTATTCCTACAGTATCAAAGCTATTGCTTTCATACTTGCAACACTTACTTACTAACTATCATAAGGGGACTGTGCAGGCAAAGTAATGTAACTCTGACTAGCATTTTGACAGAATTATGGGCCCTTTTTATACTTAGAAAATTGAAAATTTGGTTAAGTTTTGTGTTTAGGTCCACTTTATTCCTACAGTATCAAAGCTATTGCTTTCATACTTGCAACACTTATTAACTATCATAAGGGGACTGTGCAGGCAAAGTTATGTAACTCTGACTGGCATTTGGACAGAATTATGGGCCCTTTATACTTAGAAAATTGAAAATTTGGTTAAGTTTTGTGTTTTGGTCCACTTTACCCCTAAAGTATCATAGATATTGCTTTCATGCTTGGAACACTCGCAAACTATCATAATGGTACAGTAAAAGGACAAGTTGCATAACTCTGGTTGTCATTTTTACGGAATTATGGCCCTTTTTTGACTTAGTAACTTTGAATATATGGTTAAATTTTGTTTTTTGATCCACTTTACTTCTTAACTATCAAGGCTATTGCTTTCAAACTTCAAATACTTTCATGCTATCATGAGGTTACTGTACCTGGCAAGTTGAATTTTACCTTGACCTTTGAAAGACCTTGACTCTCAAGGTCAAATAATTAAATTTTGCTAAAATTGCCATAACTTCTTTATTTATGATTAGATTTGATTGATACTTTGACAAAACTACTCTTACCTGACATACCACAATAGACTCCACCCAAACCATCCCCCGTGCCCCCCCCCCTCCCCCCCCCATTTTTTTTTTTTTTAAGATTATCTCACAAATGACCACCACACCCTCACACTATACCCCCACCCCACCCCCACCCCCAATTATTATTTTTTGAAACCGATAAAAAACACAAATATTTATTTTTATTATTTTATGTTTGAAATACCGTCCAACCATCGCACCCAAGAATCCCCCCACCCCCCCCCTCCCCCCACCCGAATCCCCACCTCCCTATTTTTTTTTTATTTTTTTTTTAAGATCATCTCACAAATGACCACCCCACCCTCACACTATACCCCCCACCCCCCCCTCCCCAATTTTTATTTTTTTTAAATGGTTAACCCCCCCCCCCCCCCCCCCCGATTTTTTATTTTTTAGCATTTTTTTTCTTCCCATGCTATACGCCCCTCTTCACTCCACCCCTCCCTCCTTTGTGATTGAAAATGAGAGTCCTTTCACCTTTAAAAAGAAAATAGATGAGCGGTCTGCACCCGCAAGGCGGTGCTCTTGTTTAATTGTCCATCTGTCCGTCCATCTGTCTGTCTGTCAGTAAGTCAGTCAGTCTGTTTGTCCATCCGTCTCTCCGAAAACTTTAACATTGGTCATAACGTTTGCAATATTGAAGATAGCAACTTAACATTTGGCATGCATGTGTATCTCACTGAGCTGCATATTTTGAGTGGTGAAAGGTCAAGGTCATCCTCCAAGGTCAAAGGTTAAATATATGGCTTCAAAGCGGTGCATAAAGGGGCATTGTGTTTTTGACAAACACAGCTCTTGTAAGGGACTAAAACAAGTCAAAATGCATATCTGAGGTAAAGGGTAAAAGAGTCCTTTACCTTTGGAAAAGTGCCAGATAATGATCTAACCTCTCATGTTGTCTATATTTTCAGTTTCTAATGGGTCCCATGAAGAGGAAGACATAGTAGCTCGGCCCCCTAAGCCAGCACATCCAGGCTACTCCAATGTGTCTCCTGCCGGCTCAACCGGCAATCTCAGAAAGCAGAGCATCCCCACACAGCCCCGCCAGTGGGGCAGTGCCTCACAGCTGCATGTTGGTCACAGCAACCCGTTCTGGCCCAGTCCCCTGGGTCCAAGTGGGACTCTTTCCGGGGCACCCCCTCTCCCTCGGGAGATTGACCTCTCACCCTACTTTCCCTCCTCCAGTGGGTATACTCAGGCTGGAAAGGTATGGTCAATTGCTGATCTATATCACATGAAACCAAGTGCTAGCACAATTATACACCCACAAACGAAGTTTAGGGGGGGTATATAGGAGTGAGCTTGTCTGTCGGTCGGTCTATCGGTTCATATTTTTTCACCAAACTTGGTCAGATGTTGAATCAAGATGATGTCTAGGTCAAGATCGAATATGGGTCATGCCGGGTTAAAACTAAGGTCACAGGGTCACTTAGTGAGTTTTAAACATTGAGTATGGTGTCCGCTCTCTAATTCAAGTAGTTTTCATCTGAGCTTCACCAAACTTGGTCAGAAGTTGTATCTGGATGATGTTTAGGTCAAGTATGAACATGGGTCATGTCAGGTAAAAAACTAGTTCAAGGGGTCACTTAGTGCGTTTTAAACATTGAGCATGGTGTCCACAGTTTTTTTTTAAGACAACATGCAAATTATTCTGTGTCAATGCGGCATGTGGGGGTATTTGTCTAGTATGTGACAAAGCTCTAGTTTGTGCCTGGTTCTGGGACAAAAGGACTTACTGCATTTCCTTGAAGTGTGATACCAGATTAGCCTGTACAGTCCCAAGAGGCTCATCAGAGACAACACTTTCTGCCTAGGCTTTTTTTGTTAGAAGAGACTTTTTTTTGCTGAAAATTCCATAAAAGAGTGTTGTCCCTGATTAGCCTTGCTTTTCAAGTTTTTTTTTCAACGGGGGCTCATTTGTTTTTAACTGCCCAAATCATAGTTAAGTCGTACTAAACAGGTGAAATTGCTACTTACTTGACTTCATATGTAATTAAATTTCTTCCAGCCCTAAGTAATTTTCTTTAGCCCTTTAAAGATATATTGGCCTAATAATTATTGCTATAGTTATGATAATATGTTATAATAAAACAATAAGTTAATTGTGACAAAATTAGGCAGCACTTCACAATTTCAAAGCCTTAGTTCATAAGCTGTTATGTCTTTAAAGAAGCATGATATATTGTTTGCTTATGTGAGTAACATCAGATTGTGTGTATGGAGCTAAATGAATGTGCGTAAAATGGCGTCCCAGATGAGCTTGTGCATTTTGCACAGGCTAATCAGGGACCACACTGATGTTATGCCTAAACTAGATTTTTTTAACTGTCACTCACAGGTTTCTCGCAACTACACTCAAGTTAGTTCTGAGTCTAATCCATACAGCAAGGCATCAGATATGGGCCCCAGCTCCCGGATAGACATGAACCCAGGTAGAATACCAAACCAGTTCCCCTACACGGCAGCTGACCTTGCAGACACAGGTACCAGTCAGGGACGGCCATACTACACCAGCAGACAACTTCATGATCAACCGGTAAGGGTTGATATTCTTTTATATGCCCGTTAAGAAATGGGGAGTTTTATGGAAAACCTGAGGTGGGTTGGCTGTTCCCTGGAGGATAATGGCTGTTTATTAATTTTAACAGTTTAAATTGGATCATCATGAAACCTTATAATAATATTTGTGGGTGTAATATATCAGCCATGTTTGCTAACCAGTCAGATCGCTTGAAAATTCTAAATTTTAATGCTTGACATTTTCTTACAATTCTCACCTATCTGTTGTATGTATCTTCCTTTATCTTCTCATGTAGTTGTATAAGTAGCCAATGAACACCATCCACATTCGTTATAAAGGTGAACTGGTAGACAATTGTTTCTCTTTCATGCCACTTACAAACACAGTGTTTGGAATGGGGAGTCTTCTGATCTTTCCTCGTCTCCCATATCTCATCTAAGCTTTCTTTACACAAACAACTCTTTTTGTATGCATTGCGAATGGCTGATGACACAAATTTTAGTGATTTAAAAACTTCTTGGAGCTCCAAACGCTGGACTTATTCAAAGTACTTTCAAGTGGATATGAACATGAATATCAATTAAACTGAAACATCCATAAAAGATTTGCTCACTAAAATTTCTTTCAATGTCATAAATACTGAACTGCTATCTATTAGCTTATTCCTTTCCAAGGGGAATTAACCCATCCGGAAATTTAACTGGGGACCGGCCACATCCATACTGCAATATAGACTAGGTTAAACATAGTGCAATGCAACCCAGACAAACACCAGTAACCAGCCCTCAATATTCTTTCTGGATCAACCAGGTGTAGACGTGCCTTCTACGGCTCTGAATTGAAAATTGTTTTCTGCCCCCGAAATAGGGCATATATTGATGGGACCGTCCGTCGGTCTGTCTGTCTTTCTGTCTTTCCGTCACACTTTGCGTTAAGATTTCTCAAAATGCTCATAACTTCTATGTCTCTTGAGATATAACCTCCATATTTGGTAGGCATGTGTATATGGGTAAGGCCTTTCCATACGCACACAAATTTTGACCCCTGTGACCTTGACCTTGAACTTAGGGTTCGCATTTAGGTTTTGAAATCTGCAATTAGGTTTTGAAAAATGCTCATAACTTCTTTGTCCCTTGAGATATAACCTTCATATTAGGTATGCATGTGTATATGGACAAAGCCTTTCCATATGCACACAAACTTTGACCCTTGTGACCTTGACCTTGAACTTAGGGTCCCCATTTAGGTTTCAAAATCTGCATGAAGGTTTCGAAAAATGCTCATAACTTCTATGTCTCTTGAGATATAACCTTCATATTTGGTATGCATGTGTATATAGATGAGGCATTCCATACACTTAACAATTTTGACCCCTGTGACCTTGACCTTGAACTTAGGGTCCACATTTAGGTTTCGAAATCTGCATTTAGGTTTGAAAAATGCTCATAACTTCTATGTCCCTTGAGATAAAACCTTCATATTTGGTATGCATGTGTATATGGACAATGCCTTTCCATACTCACACAAATTTTGACCCCTTTGACCTTGATCTTGAACTTAGGGTCTGCATTTAGGTTTTGAAATCTGCATTTAGGTTTCGAAAAATGCTCATAACTTCTATCAAAGCTTTTATAGGGGGCATATGTCATCCTATGGTGACAGCTCTTGTTTTATTCTTTTATTTTTATCCTTTTTTTCGTATCATGAAACCTTAAGAACCACAGCTATGATATTTGGTATGTGACAACAGATAATGGTCTTCTACAGATTTTGCTCCAATCATGAACCTGGGATCAAAACTGAACAGTCCTGGGTTGTAACAGGATTTATATAGACTTACATTGCAAAATAACTCTGCACAGGCTAATCAGGGGCGACTTTTACGCCTAGACTGGATTTTAACTGCTTCTGTTTCAGAGCAAGAGTCAGGGCCAGGTGGTGGAAGACCCGCTTTCAAAGCTGAAGAGTCAAAAGCTGGTGTCCTGCAGGATCTGCAAGGGAGACCACTGGACCACCAAGTGTCCATACAAGAAAACCCAGGCACCTATACAGGTAAGGGAGACCACTGGACCATCAAGTGTCCATACAAGAACACCCCGGCACCTATAAAGGTAAGATAGACCACTGAACCATCAAAGGTCCGTACAAGAACACCCTGGCACGTATAAAGGTAAGGTAGACCACTGGACTATCAAAGGTCCGTACAAGGACACCATGGCACCTACATGTATACAGTTTAGAGAGACCACTTGGCCACCAATTGTCTGTACAAGGACGCCCTGGTACCTATACAGGTAAGGGAAACCACTGGATTACCAAGGGAAAATACTTGCAGGTATTTTTTTTTATGTCCCCCACCACTATAGTGGGGGACATATTGTTTTTGCCTTGTCTGTTGGTTGGTTGGTTGGTCTGTTGGTTTGCGCCAACTTTAACATTTGCAATAACGTTTGCAATATTGAAGATAGCAACTTGATATTTGGCATGCATATGTATCTCATAGAGCTGCACATTTTGAGTGGTGAAAGGTCAAGGTCATCCTTCAAGGTCAAAGGTCAAAAATACTAAGTCAAAGCGGCACAGAAGGGGACAAAGTGTTTCTGACAAACACATTTCTTGTTTTGTCCTTGGGTTATGCACAAAATTCGCATAGTCTAAATAAGTTGATAGAGTTTTTCTCTCCTCAGACTTCACCTCAATTACACCCCTGGCTCTTAAATCTTTGGTGAATTAGTATTAAACAGCTAATTTTTACAGCAGCATTTTTGAACCAGTATTTTAAAGTGAAATTGGCTAGGTTATTTTGTTTCTCTAGGTAGTTAACTTTTAAATTGAAGTTAAAACAATATAGTTTATTTACAATGAATATTCATGCATTAGACACATTTTCCAACTTATCTTTTTGAAAATTACTCTGGAAAGACATAATTGATATGCTTTACCAGGTTAATATTATAAAGTACTGATTATTTCAGGATCCGTACCCTAGGCCTCCTGGCACAGGCATGCCCCCTGCCATCCCCCCACCAAACTTCAGTGTACCTCCACCTGGCTTTATGCCCCCTCACATGGGCGGAGGTCTACCTAACAATGACCCAGGACTTCAAAAAATCTGGGTGAAGACAAAAACAGCAGAAGGAAAAGTATTGACTTGAATGATTCTCTTGCATTTTTTTTGTTTTTAGCTCTACTGGCCGAAGGCCTGAAGAGCTTATGTCATGGCTGTGGTTTCCGTCGTCCGTCCGTGCGTGCGTGCGTTAGGCTTTTTCGTGTTTACGCGATAAAGTCCACAGTTATCATCCGATTCTTTTCAAACTTGTTAAGTGTCTTTAAATTAATGAGGACTCAAACCCTATTGAAAATGGGTTACATCAGAGTAAAAAGTCCATAATTATCTCCCCTTGAATTTGAGAAAATTGTGAAATAAGGCTTGTTTACGCAATTAAGTCCACAGTTTTCATCCAATCATTTCCCAACTTGCACAGTGTCTTTATCTGAATGATGAGTCAAACTCTATTGAAAATGAGCAATATCGGCTTTCTAAGTCTAGAATTATCTCCCCTTGAATTTGAGAAAAAATGAAAATCTTTAACAGTTTGCCATAACTTTTGCAATATTGAAGATAGCAACCTCATATTTGGCATGCATGTGTATCTCATGGAGCTGCACATTTCGAGTGGTGAAAGGTCAAGGTCATCCTTCAAGGTCAAAGGTAAAAAAAAAATCAAAGCGGCGCAGAAGGGGACATAGTGTTTCCGACAAACACATTTCTTGTTTTGCCTAAATGGAAAAGCTCCTTTACCCTGCAAATTTGGAAAAATTAGTGCGTATAACCCTGCAAGTGGGAACATTTGCGTCATGAAATCTTTTTATTCGGAATCATGGGTCTTTTTAATTGTTTGGTATTTATTGCACACACTAATTCAAAAATTCATGTGCATGCACTTTGGCTTGAAATGTTCAGTTTCAATGCTTATTTTGTTTGTTAACTTGCGGAGAAGGCACTCTTAAATTAAATCTGACGACATTTTCCTTCCTTTTAGGAATTATGTAGTTTTTCCTCAATTGGGAAAGTACCTTTTACAGTTACTTTATAAAGAAGGAAAATAATTGCTGAATGTAAAGCGGTTTCTTCTTGTACCTGTTTTTATGCACCCAGTAGGGTGGCATATAGCATTATAACTGTCAGTCTGTGCGTCCATCCAAAAACATTATCATTGGCCTTAACTTTTGCAATATTGATACATAGCAGCTTGATATTTGGCATGCATGTGTATCTCATGGAGCTGCCCATTTTGAGTGGTGAAAGGTCAAGGTCATCCTTCAAGGTCAAAGGTAAAAAAATCAAATCCAAGGGAAGTAACAAGCTTTAAAGGGAGATAATTTCTATTGTATATCATTTTGCAGGTACAGATCATTTTCACAAGGGAAGTAATAATTTTTTAAGGATATTTTAAAAAATAATAATAATTTCATTTCAAAGCAGCACAGTAGGAGGCATTGTGTTTCTGACAAACACATCTCTTGTTCGATATGTTTCACTTGGTTGAATGGGGTTTTGATTAGATAAATTGTGTTATTTATCTTTTTACTTGTCATGCGGAATATTTTATGTGGATTTAATGGACTTTTGTTTCATTTGTAAAGGTAAGCCATGCTTGCTTTTATTGAATAATGGTTTATTTCTACCATGCTGGGTGTTTTCAGGCGCGAACGAGCACGTGCAAAAACGTGTTCTTCTAATGCGTGAAACTTTAATTGTTTTCAGCTTTGCTGTTTTTTTTGGACGTGCTCATGTACGTGAGCACTGGCATCTTGTGATCTTCGTCAATAGGCAATTGAGAATATTTGTACAGTGTAAATATTCTTCTTATAAGTTACGAGATTGTGCAAAGCGCGTTCTTCTAATTCATTGACAGATTGTTTATCATTTGACATTGTGTGCAATAATGATTTTTCGTTCCATATGACAATCTAATTGATGGTCATTTTATTTTCATCTGTTTTGAATTAAACTTTTGTTTAATTTTTGATCTATGGCAGTGGTATTATGCATACAATTGACTTTCTTTTTTACAATAATAATGAGAGAATATTAATTATTATCAATATGGGCGAATAATGAATTTATGTGGTCTATGAGCAGTTTATTGTTGGATACGTTTTGCTCTTGTTTTTCATATAATCGACTACATGATGGTCGCAGATACAAGAGTTGATAAATACCCGGTGACTTCGCAGACCATGGATGTCAAGTGGCAGCATCAGTCGCCGGGTACTGGGCAAGATGGCGACCATACTGCTCTTATTAAGTAAAACAGTCGGTCAACATCAGACCATATGGCGACCCCATACGCCTGTCTTTGCCCGAGGGCATTGGTCACGGACATCGCCCGAGGGCATTGGTCACGGACATCGACCAATGTCTGACCATATGGCAGCTGCCATACTTTGGATATCATCCGGTAACAACACTGGTCATGATATGACCGGTACGTCACTGAGGACGTTGATCACGGATCTTGGCTCTGCATCGATCGACGTCTGACCAGGGACCGGTCTGGTCATCCATCTTTGACCGGTGCGGTCACCGACCTTTGACCGATCCTGTCACACCGGGGACCGGTCCGGTCACCGGTTATTGACAAGTCCGGTCACCGGTCATTGACCGGTCCGGTCACCGGTCATTGACTGGTCCGGTCACTGGTCATTGAACGGTCACCGGTCATGGCACCGGTCACCGGTCAGAAGAAGAAGTCGTTCATCATCATTGGACTATTCTTCTTCTTCTCCTTCGTGGAAAGACTTATCATCATCAACGAGCTGCCAACATAGATACAATAGGATGGACATCGGTTACACATCTCCTACATTCAGCGGTTTTCGGAGTTGATATGCTCGTAAGCGATCATGTCAACGCTCACGGAGACAACATTTTAGGAGACCTAATTTCCAGCGTAGCTGAACAACATTTCGGCATGGCAGGTATATGGGACGTCGCCACTCATCACGTAGGCGTTAACGTACCTACTGGTCATATTGACGGTCCCCGTTTTATTCCTTTATGGAATATCATGTCTCCATTCCACGTGTGTTGGTTACATGATGGTCGCAGATACAATAGTTGATAAATACCCGGTGACTTCGCAGACCATGGGTGACAAGTTAGAGCATCAGTCACCTGAAACCGGGCAAGATGGCAATCGAATTATTATTCATCTTCTTCGTAATCATATGAATCTTTGTCGTCTGCTTTAATGATGTCTTATCACTATCGGATTGGACTTTTGGCATGCTCTTCTTTGCCGAGTAGTTCTCGGCATTGATATTAGGCCATATGGATTCCACCATATTTCAGTTTTTCTTAAACTGGTAGACATGAAGATGAGGATAAACTTCTATGGACAATCGTGGCTTTGAAGTTCTCTCTCAGCAGTGTTAGTCCATTCGAGGTTTTCAAAAGACACTCTTCATTTCCCTAAAAAAAAGGGGGAGATGTGTCTGCGGCTTCTATTTCTCGGGGTTAGACCTCGACTAAGGAAAGGTCACTCTTATCTCTCTATGAATCACACCCACTTTTTTACGTACTCCAAATTCTTTCTGTAGGAATTCAACCACCTTTTTCATCTTTTTATCTTAGGTGTCTGTAGTGCCAACAATACAATTTGTATATGTTTGGTCTCATTGTGATTTCACTAACGGCAGTGTCTTTTACGACATCGACATACTTACTCTGTCTGAGAAGTCACAATTAATACTGTTCTAACATATTAGCTGATAACCCTTGTTTTGGGTTTTGTTATCATTAGCTGATAACCCGGTATATTTGTTCTACTGTGATGGGAAAATATATACGAACCTTCCCTCCGCAGCTACAAAATCAGCTTATAGATAGCAGGTTAGTATTTATGACATGAAAACAATTTTTTAAAGTAAAATTCATTTTAATTATTAAATACTTACCTGCTATCAGTAAGTCCAACCTCCCACCCCGCTATTCGATTGATGTTTTTGTATGTACATTGTATATTGAAAGAATATTGAGGGCTGGTTACTGGATATTGTCTGGGTTGCATTTCAGTATGTAGGTGGCCAGTTCCCAGTTTAATTTCTGGATGGGTTAATTTCCCTTGGAAAGGAGTAAGCTAATAGATAGCAGGTAAGTATGTAATAATTAAAATGAATTTTACTTAAAAAAATTGTTTTAACCCTTTCCCACTCAGAGGCAAAGTGAAAATAGCTATATGCAATGAGCATGAAACCAGAGCAGCCTGCGAGAACTCAATCTGTTCAGGTTTTTATGCTGTTTGCTGCTCATCAGTATCTAAGGCTTTGAAATAACGCCTCTAAAACTTGAATCTAGTAATAAGAGTCTTTAATTTAATTTGATTTTATAAGAGACTAAGAACCAGTCAAAATGTGTATCTGTGCTATACCATACAGAGCCTGGTTTGTTTTCAGGTTGTTAATATTCCTTCGAGCAGTCTGGTTCCTGTGAAGATGCCAGACCTACGGCAACAGCAGGAGCAGTCAGAGAGAAACGCACAATGGCTTATCTCCAAGGAGAAAAACCTGGTACGCAGTAGCTATGTGTGACACATTTCTGAAGTTAGCTATCCCAGTCTTGGTCTGTATCAAATTATATTATCTTGATAGAAAAGAAGAAAAAAAAAGATGTGCACTTGATTTGCGAGATGGGTCTTGAAGATAAATACCATAATTTTGTCTCAAGCGGTCTCAATACACTGTCACCTGATTTGATTGGTGAACACCTACAATGACTGCAACAATTAATAATTTAATGATTGAAAAACTGATGGCAACATTAAAACATATATTTATAAAAATACAATAATTAGATTGTGCATAGCATTTTTTTCGAGCCTGCTAGCAGAAAGCTTGATAAAAATTATGAATGGTCGAGAGTATGTGTCAAGTCAAGTCAATTTTATTTGGTAAACAAAGGCCTCCGGCCCAAAATACATGATAATACATTCTAACTTAATATTAGATCATATCAGAATTGTGTCTAGAACATAATCATAAAATTACATACGGGTTGTGTTATTGTTTTGCACATGTCAGTCGGTCCGTCTGTCGGTCCTTCCACCAAATGGTTTCCGGATGATAACTCAAGAACACTTAGGCCTAGCATCATGAAACTTCATATGATCACTGATCATGACTGGCAGATGACCCCTATTGATTTTCAGGTCACTAGGTCAAAGGTCAAGGTCACAATGACTTGAAGCATTAAAATGGTTTCTAACGTATTCACAAAATGGCGGCCACTACAACCGAACGCCCATTTGGGGGGCATGTGTGTTTTACAAACAGCCCTTGTTTAGATCTTAACATAGTATTGGTTACAACATATCTACACATAGGAAAACACATGCACAAACAACAACACAAACAAAGCAGATGTATAAATAAATCCAAAGTATTTTATTTAGTTATTTCTAATTTTCAATAGATGATACACATATATACTTAACTTTTTAGCTCACCTGATTGCTCAGGTAAGCTTTTGTGATCGGTCTTTGTCCGTCGTCTGTCTGTCCCTCCACATTTGTTCGTAAACACTATAGAGGCCATTTTCTTGTCCGATCTTGATGAAACTTGGTCAGAAGCTTTGTCCCAATGATACCTCGGTCGAGTTAAAAACCGGGTCATGCCTAGTCAAAAACAAGGTCACTAGATCAAAAAAGGAAAACCTTGTAAACACTGTAGAAGTCACATTTCATGACCAATCTGCATGTAACTTTGTGAAAATGGTTGTCTTAATGATATGTTGGTTTAGTTCAAAAGTGGTACCGGTCCGTTGAAAACATGGCCGCCAGTGGGCGGGGCAGTTTTCCTTATTTGGCTATAGAGAAACCTTGTGAACACTCTAGAGGGCACATTTCTTGTCTGATCTTCATGAAACTTGGTTAGAAGATTTGTCTTAATGATACCTCGATTGAGTTAGAAAAACTAGGTCACTAGGTTAAAAAAAAAGAAACACCTTGTAAACACTGTAGAAGTCACATTTCATGCCCAATCTTCATGTAACTTTGTCAAAATGTTTGTCTTAATGATAT
This sequence comes from Dreissena polymorpha, assembly GCF_020536995.1. Taxonomy (NCBI): domain Eukaryota; kingdom Metazoa; phylum Mollusca; class Bivalvia; order Myida; family Dreissenidae; genus Dreissena; species Dreissena polymorpha. Next base: position 7,530,815 of record NC_068369.1, read on the forward strand.
ATTGGTTGAGTTCAAAAGTGGTTCTGGTCCGTTGTAAAACATGGTCGCCAGTGGGCGGGACGGTTTTCCTTATTTGGCTGTAGAGAAACCTTGTGAATACTCAAAGAGTCACAATGATTGTTTGTCAGAACATTTGTTTTCTAGATATTCGAAAATGGTTCTGGTCCAGGGGGGTGGTGGCGCATTTTCCTTATATTTATATAGTAAAAAAGCTTGTGAACACTCTAGAAGTCACATTTTTTGCCCAATCATCATTAAACTTGGTGAAAACACTGGTTTTAAACTTGGTGAAAACATTGTTTTTATTTATATCTCAGATCAGTTCGAAAATGGTCCCGATCGATCTAAAAACATGGCCGCCAGGAGGGGTGGGGCAGTTTTTTTTTAACAACTTAGGACTATAGAGAAACCTTGTGAACACTCTTGAAGTCACATTTTTTGCCTAATAAATGTGAAACTTCGTCAAAACATTGGTTTAATTGAGATCTCTGACAAGTTGGAAAATTGCTCAAATCGGTGAAAAAACACACTTTTTAGCTCACATTATTGCTCAGGTGAGGTTTGAGGATCTGTCTTTGTCCGCCGTCAGTCAGTCCACATTTGGTTTGTAAACACTCTAGCATTCACATTTCTCAAGCATTCTTTATCAAAATTGCTGAGAAGCTATATGGCCACAAGATATCAGTCAAGTTTGATAATGAGCAAAATCGCATAATAATTGCCACAATTATTTTCCTTAGATTGTCAAAATGTTCATGATATTATGCAATATCCTTGTAAACACTCTAGAGGTCACAATTTGTTTCAGATTGTATGAATCTTGGTCATAATATTTATTTCTGTAAGCATAGTTTGATGTTTGGTCATGAGGAGTCAAAATGTAGGTTACCAGGTCAAATCTTACAAAAACCTCGTAAATATGCCATACACCAGAGTTTTGGTTCAATAATGATGAAACTTGATCATGATGTTTGTCTGGAAAATGTCTAGGTCAAGTTTGACGTTTGGTAATGTGGGGACAAAATCTAGGTCATGGGGTCTAATCTTACAAAAACCTTGTGAACACATTAGAGGCCATAGTTTTGGTCCAATTATGATGATACGTGACCAGGATTATTTTCTTGATCATATCTAGGCAAAGTTTGACTTTTGGGACATGTGCGGTCAAAATCTTGGTCACAAGGTCCAAATCTTCCAAAAGCCTGGTAAACACATGTAGAATTAGCATTACTTTCAAATGTTAACATGCAAAAAAACATTCAAATAGACAGTACTCGATCAGAATTAGGCTAATCATATGCTCACACTGCAAAAGCCAACAGAAGAGAACCAATCTTGTATGCTCTAGAGTACTGAATTTTCAACTAAGCAATGAACAAGGCCTTGTAAAAAAAGGTGAGCGAACTAGGGCGATCTTGGCCCTCTTGTTAAAAATAGTTTCATCATTAGAGCTCATTAAGTTATAAAAATTCAGCAGTGAATCGCCAGAACAATATTGTACCAGCTTTTAAAATAATTTAACCGTATTTCATTGTATTAAGTACATTTGAGAAAGCATGATGTTCGCAATCCAGATATGGAACTTCGTTTGTAGAACAATTATTACATATTCTGTTTTCTTTTTGTACATTTGTGTGTCTACCCAATTCGATTTGTATGCTCCCGAAATAAAATTTCGGCGGAGCATATAGTTGCCAGTTTGTCCTTCCTTACTTCTTTCCGTCACACTTTTGTTACCGTTTCTCATAGCGCCTTCAATACGTTACCAATCTTTTTCATATTGGGCATTTAGGTACCTTGCATGGACCTCTACCTTTTGATGAGGTTTAGGGACACTGGGGTCAAGGTCAAGGTCACCCAGGCTAATAATAGATTTTCCTTCACGATTTTGTAACAGTTTCTAATAGTGCCTTCAATACTTTACCAATCTCTTACATATTTGCAATGTAGGTACCTTGCATGGACCTCTACCTTTTGATGAGGTTTGAGTTCAATGGGGTCAAGGTAAAGGCTAATAATAGATTTGTTTAGGTGGTTTTTAACACATAGATTGACAAAGCGCATCATCGGGGAGCATCCATCAGTTTCACTGATATTCTTGTTAATTTTTGGTTTGCAGCTAGGAATTTCGAAAGTGCAATCTGATATTTTGGTGTTAAATCAATGATAAGTACTTTTCTGTGTTAAGTAGGCTTTTGTAATGTTTATAATGATGACATCGACTCGAGTTTGAAACGTTGTCGTGCCATTTTTGCGTGCAACAATCAAAAACGCGTTGCTTAAAAGATGATATAAACATGTTTTTATGACCAACATCTTGGCTTATCCAAGTATACCCAAATCCCTATGTGAACAACAAATCTCCTATTTTTTTCGATGCCCAGCAGATTCGCCGAGCGTCATTAGTGATTTTAACAGTAAATAGCAATTTCGCAGATAACATGTGCGGGCATTTGTAAAAGGTTACACAAATAACTAATACAATTTGTAAAATAATTTACACACAGTGGATGTCGTCCACATTCGCCCAACACAATACAACACAATACAATATGTTTTTTATAAAGTTTCATAATTTTTTTACAAAAAGTGGTGTGAACAGTTTCGATTGTTTGTACGTACTCGTATCCCCATATTTGGGATCCGTTGCAGAGAATGGGTTTGACCATTGAATAAACAATGTTGAACATTTCGAGAGGTTGGAAGTAACCAAATGGCTTTTGAAAGTTATTTATTGAGAATATAGCCTTTTGTGCTTGGGCAGCTAGCTTATTAGTCCCCTACCGGTTTCACCGGAGGGGACTTATGGTTTTTTATCCGTCAGTCCGTCACACTTTTGGATCCTGCGATTACTCTAAAAGTTCTTAATATTTTTATGAAACTTGGAATATGGATAGATGGCAATATGGACATTCATTATGCACGTCATTTCCTTTTGTTCGTACGTCAAAAATTGTGGTTGCTATGGCAACAAATAGACTAGAAATACTGCTGAAAATGGTGTTTTTTTCTGGATCCTGCGATAACTCTAAAAGTTCTTAATATTTTTTCATGGAACTTGGAATATGGATAGATGGCAATATGGACCATATGCACGTCATTTCATTTTGTTCCTACGTCAAAAATTGTGGTTGCTATGGCAACAAATAGGCTAGAAATACTGCTGAAAAAGGTGTTTTTTCTGGATCCTGCGATAACTTTAAAAGTTCTGAAAATTTTTCATGAAACTTGAAACATTGGTTGATGGCAATATGGACATTATGCACGTCATTCCATTTTGTTCCTACGTCAAAATTTCTGGTTGCTATGGCAACAAATAGACTAGAAATACTGCTGAAAATGGTGGTTTTCTGTATCCTGCGATAACTTTTAAAGTTCTTAATATTTTTTCATGAAACTTGGAACATGGATAGATGGCAATATGGACATTATGCACGTCATTCCATTTTGTTCCTACGTCTAAATTTCTGGTTGCTATGGCAACAAATAGACTACAAATAATGCTTAAAATGGTGTTTTTCTGGATCCTGCGATAACTTTAAAAGTTCTTTATATTTTTTCATGAAAATTGGAACATGGATAGATGGCAATATGGACATTATGCACGTCATTTCATTTTGTTCCTACGTCAAAAATTCTGATTGCTATGGCAGAAGATAAAAAAATATTCTGACAATGGGGGAATTTCTGACAATGGTGGAGCCGGTAGGGGACTTTTATTGCTTGGCAATAGTCTTCTTAAGTGATAATTTCCATGATAATGAAGGGGTAAAAATAAGGCCCATATACTTGTATACTGGTGTTGTTTTGACTTTTATGCCCGGTAAATACCAACGCTCGGTGCTTTTTAATACTCCACTATTACGAAATACAATTATCTTGGTGTTATTGAGATGGGTTATGGAGGTTTCGGTAAATGACAAGTTCGGTAAATTGATTTATAGAGTAAAAGCCGTGGAGGTTTCGGTAAATTGATTTTATAGAGGAGGTATACCTACAACGAGGTGTTAATGACACCTATTATCGGCTTACAATAACATTAGGGGCATTTATTTGCAAACTGTGAATTAATTTTGATGTACATTAATTGAGTTGTTTGGCACTAATTAATTTATCGGTTTAAATGTACGGACTTGATTTTATCAAATTAGAGATGTTTGCAAAGTTTTATTATTAATTATCCAGGCTTGCAACCTATAAATATTCTAATCGATGGAGGTAAATTATATATTAAGGTCATGGTCATTTTGTATTTTATATATGTTTTTAAACAAGTAGTTGATAAAAACCTTAATTAAAGCGTATCAGTTAAAAAAATATAATAATGTGGCTCTTACAAGAGGTGGCCTCCACGTGGCAAGAGCTGGGATACATATTCATTATGTTGGCAAACTACCTCATGTTTATATAATGGTTAAGTTTCGGTGGTTTAAAATACTAAGATCAAATATGTTTGTCTCGTATATAAATAAATTTCTCGCTTCTTTTTCCTAGTTATCAGTTAAATTTTATATATTGTTTTTTCTTGTGTTTTTCTCAACCAGAAACCAGAAAGAAATAATAAAACATATAAATAAATATAAAATTCAACATGAAATCATTTTTATTAAATCATATTTTACAAGAAACTTTTTAAAATAGCATTAAACTTAATTGAAGAGCTTACGTTGATTCCGCCATAAATCATTATTTCTAATTACTATTATGTTACTATTATGTTATTTAAATAAAAGCACCAATTTAAAAAACAAACAACAGTATTGCGTTATTTAAATCGTAAAATTAACCAAAAATTTCCTAACAGAATTCGTTTTTCAGAGGTTGCATTTTCATTTCCCTTAATTCTTTACCTTAGGCATAGCATTAATTACTCTACTCAAAATTAATCCACAGTTTGCAAATAAATGCCCCTAATGTTATTGTAAGCCGATAATAGGTGTCATTAACACCTCGTTGTAGGTATACCTCCTCTATAAAATCAATTTACCGAAACCTCCACAGCTTTTACTCTATAAATCAATTTACCGAACTTGTCATTTACCGAAACCTCCAGCACCCATTGAGATTTACTTCCATTTCTGTGTTTTGACATAATAATTCAAATTAATTTGTTCTTGTAATTTGTATTTTGTTTCCGCGCAATTTGTGATATCGTCAGCGAACATTAAACAAATGATGTCGGGAATATCATTGGTGACAAAAATACCCGGACCACAGTTTTCACGCAGAAAGGTAGATAACTCGTCAATTAAAAGGGCAAATATTGTCGAACTTGTTTTATCTCCTTGTCTGGTGCCGATGTTACAAGAGAACCAATTGGTAACAGCGTGCCCAACTGATTCTGTGTTATAATCATCCGAGCATGTATATTTCTTTTGCACTTTTACACAGGATTTTAAGTTCTTATACATAGCTTTTAGAACATTCAGAAATTTACCATGTACGCCTTTTCTTTCAAAACATTTAAACAATTTAAAATGGTTATTGAATCAAACGCTTTTTTGAAATCAACATATAAACAATATTTTCCGCCTTTCTTTTTCGATAGGTATTTTTGTATCATAGCTTGGAGGCAAAAAATGTTGTCAGCTGTAGAGTACAAACGAGCATTAATTATTTCAGAAGATACTTTGTACATTGTGTTTGTAACAGAAATGCCTCTGTACTTTCCAGGGTCATGAGTTGTTCCCGATTTATAAATTAGACATTATACTGGTTCTCCACGAATTTGGAAAATTCCTTGAATCGAGAATTTTGTTAAAAAGTTACATAGATACGGTGTTATTTCGTTCGATGTTTACTTATAAAATTCCGCTGGAATACCATAAACACCACAACTTTTGTTGTTTGTCAATTTAGACAATGACCGTTCGACTTCTTGAACGGTAAATGGTTCATTAGGTTCATATGCTGATACATCAATAAGTTCTGTATATTCAGAATTGTCAATTTCCACAGCATTTGTATCAAAGAGTAGTTTACTAAAATGTGTATACCATTCATCAGCCGTAATATTTAAATTTATACACGGTTTAGAATTAGTACGTTTGATTTTCTTCCAGAACATAGTCGCATTGTTTCTTACGTCATACAGTTGTTTTCTTTCATTACGCTGAAAGTCTAAAGCTTGTTTTTACAGATAGATTTAAATTCGTTTCTTAATTTTTTTATATTCACGCAAATGAGCTGCTAAATTTGTTAGTCTAAATTGACGGAGCGCCGCTTTTTCTCGTCGCACTCAGAATCCCATCACTCGGGCTGCGCTGCGTTAATGCGGAGTGATAGTACGTGCATTTGCTTTCCAGCTGTTGCATATAATAATGTGATTTGTTTGATTACTTCGTTAATATCAATATTAATATAATTTGTAATTATTGCGCTGTTTGAGGGCGCTCTTATATGTGGATACAAAGCCATGCATTCTAAAATCACGCCATTATAATCGTGTTAACGGTTTCGTGGTACTTGAGTTATTACATGTTTTGGGCGTTGTTGATGGTACAACGGATTTCTATGCAATTCTTTAGAACATGATATAGGGAAATGATCGGAGTCATCTTTATCTAATACTCTGAAATCTTACAAATGCGTATTCAAAAGTTCTAGTGACGCTTTCATGTAGTCAACTACGCGTGAACCGTCATTTGAGAAACATGTAAATTCGCCATATTTATCGGATTCAAATCGGCCATTAACAATATGGATATCAAAAATGCAACATAGATTTGCTAGAGAGCGGCCAAAGTTATTCGCACTTTTATCTTTATTTTGCCTAGGTATTTCGTATGTACTACCTAGTCGATTTCACCGTAGATATATTCTAAATTATCACATGGTATAAAATCGATATAATCTTTTGTCCTGCTATTGAAATCACATGACAAAAACAAAGACGCGTCGAGATAATCGAACCTATTTTTTTTTAGGTCATTATACATTTTGGTAAATCCGTTAGAATATTCAGAATACTCAGTATTGTTATCAATGGTCGATCCTTCGTGAGAAACATAGGTACAGTACATAATAACATCCTTCATGTAATAACATTTGGAAAAACAAAAGTGAATTACAACACAATCAACAAAATCTTTATATACCCTTGATAAGTGATTCTAACTTATTGTGTATAAAGACACTAATGCCACCACGATTCCGTAAGGTATTTGGTTTACATTTTCTGACGTAATCATTACAAGTTAATCCATCTAAAAAAAATAATTCACCTGGAATGTTGCTCCATGTTTGACACAGTCAAGTTTATTATGACTATTAAAGGCCTGTAAATAAGATCTTATTTCTTTATTGTACTGATGTTTGTTTAAGCCGGCAATGTTTCACGTGAATATACTGCAGTGCTCGCAAGTGTTTATGTGTTGGATTTGGCCCGATTCTTATGCGATGATTGATTGGCTCGAAGTGTCGTCATCCTCAGAGAAGTCCAAACGATAAGCGGAAAGATCGTCGGTGACCAATGGATCGGTAACGGATGGTCCGCGTGGTATTTCGCTTTGGTGGTCAGCGAATCGTCGTTTTTCAGAGCTGTTATTGTTATAGTTAAACCCACGTGGATTATGTGCACGTGGTTGAAAACTCCTGCGTGAAGCTATGCGTTCAACACTTTGTGTATTGTCATTAAATTTGGAGATATCGTTGTTTATGTAACGTTTATCGAATCTTATGGATGCGTCGTTGCTGTTTTTTCGCTGAATGATCATCCGTTGCCTAACTTGTGTCGCTTGACTCGATCAGAAAAGTCTTGCTGCACAGAAATAGGTGAGTTTGATTTCAAGGTAGTTTTTGCTTTGTTGAAAATAAATTCACAGTCTTTGAATCTGGTAAAACGAGCAATAATTGAACATTCTGTTTTATTGCGAGATTTCACTCTGTGTGCCCTATCGGTGTTTACATTGTCTGCTTGATCACCAAGTCCTAGCCTGTTTTTTCCTCAGTTTTTGTTCTGTAGTAGCCCACTGTTCATTGATAGCTCCTGGTATGCCATAAAATTAAAGGTTATTGCGTCGTGATTGGTTGTCAGTAATGTCCAGTTTTTGTTGCATGGCAGTAACTTGTTGTTTTTGAATCAATATTTATAATATCAGTCAAGACTTTATGGTGTTGCTTGTTCATGTCGTTCCTTATTGTCGAAAGCAGTTCTAGAATTTCGAGACTGTTGACTGACCTGTTTTCGTCCCTCGTGGTCGGGTTCGATTCTTGTGACCATTCTTGGGAATTTGTATGGGAGACGAGCGGAGTCGCATACATTGATATACGTCTCTGTTTTGGGTCAAACGCTGTTCGATGGGTGTTCTGAGACAGAGCGTCAATTGCGGGAGTCGCTCCATCTAGAGACTCCAGAGCCGCATCTTTGTTGGAATGCTGTGTTTTGCGTCTAGTTCCGGTTTCTTTGGGGGTTCCGGGTTGGATTCCACATAACCACATGTGAGAATTATGGCGGCAATGGACGTGGCATGGCGAAAAATGGTTAAAATCTTACATTTAGCACCTTCAGAAATCACAAGCTTGTTAATCCGACACAAAGTTTTATTGGGTTGGCTAAAAACAACCAATACGCACTCTCTAAAGAACAATATTTATCCCCATATTCTTAAAATTTAATGAAATGCACGAAGCTTCAAAAATACGTCCATGCTTATCAAGGGACACAACTCGCGAATGCATGTGTGTTTGGGCATGGGTGCGTCTAATCATCTCCGGACTCAACCTGTGTCATTCATCTTGCAATTAAAAAAAATCCCACAACATTTAATGTTCACCATCATAAGACCATGTGTTGCATAATTGGAAAAGTCTGGTCAAAATAAAAACTAAGATCAAATGTCCAATGTGTGTAAATAAGCATTTGTCTGGACTGTAAGTAAGCAATTCTAATGCAAAATGTATGGAGAGGGTGTGTCAAAGGTCAACAATGCGCATGTTGCAGCTTATAACATTTTTGAAAATGGGCATGATATATTGCTGGCAGGGATCATGTACTTTCAATTGATTGTTTCATAGAAGCGTGATATACCACGGGGACCAGTGAAGCCTGCGCCCAACGCCCTGCACATCACTGAGACTATAGATGTGCGACCTGTAATTCCACCCCAGGCGGACCCCTACCCAGCATTCCTCCGCACTGCCTCCCACACCTCTAGTGCAAGTAAGGGCTGGCAATAGCTGCATGTCAGCGCATGTAGTCAAATAGCTCCTTTGAGAACACATTTTCATGCCTAAGGATCGAATTATCGGGGGATATTGTTTTTGGCCTGCCTGTATGTCATTGTATGTGTCTGTCTGTCATTGTATGTGTAAGTCTGTCCCAAAACTTTAACCTTGGTCATAACTTTTGCAATATTGATAACAACTTGATATTTGGCATGCATGTGCATCTCATGGAGCTGCACATTTTGAGTGGTGAAAGTTCAAGGTCATCCTTCAAGGTCAAATGACAAATATATGGCTTCAAAGCGGCGCATTAAGGGTCATTGTGTTTCACATACACAGCTCTTGTTGATCATTGTTGCAGTAGTTTCTTTCATATATGTTTTCAAATATTTTGGTGTGAAATTATTTAAAACTTAAGTATCTCAGTTAGCTTTCCAAGTATGCATTCATCCTAAAGGGCACTACTGTCTTGACCACAAATTAGAATGTTGTTTCCATGCCTCACACATACATGTATTTTCTAGACACCAGTTTCCAATATGGAGCTGTTATGGAGCGTAACCCCAACATGCAGTACGACCAGACACGGAACAGGGCAACCTATGGAGACAGGAGTCAGGAAGACAGGGGCCAGGGCAGGGAGCACACGTTCACGAGGAGGGAGCCCACATTCCCCTCATCTTACCAGTAGCAGGGGTTTGCAGCCCCAAACACCAGCTACTATCAACACTGAGATCAGGGTCCGTGATCATATTCACATACTAACTGGGAAAGCAATATCTTCGTTGAACATTAATATTTGTGGATTTCCATATAGTCCTTTCAATTATGAAATCAAATGTCCAACAAAAGTTCACAAACAAAGTCTTATATGAGACTTATATAAACAAAATATATAAAAAAATCAAACAAAAATGACATATTTTATGCAATTTTATGTCAACTAAAATATAAGCCTCGTGCTAGCAAAAAATCAGATAAGGTGTAAAGTGTCGTCCCTAATTAGCCTGTGTATCATCTGGGATGACATATTGCTTAAGCATTAAGCCCAGTTGTTTTGATAACGAGACTTGTCTATGAATCTATGTATATTTAGCATGAAGAATATTAATTCAACTGCTTTGTTTCAAACATGCTTATTTTTTTCTTCCTTTCTATTGACAATGTCCATTAAAATATGTTTTTATTGGGAATGAAGGCATAAGGAAGATTCGTAGCCAGGAAATTTGAAAAAAAAAATACTTTCTTTAGCCTTAATTACTCGGAAGTCATACAATATTGTTGAGGAATATGTGCCCAATTCTAGCACACAACTGTAGGTACCTTGGACTAAAACAGTTGAATTACAGTTAAAGAATAAATATTTATGCCCCCCTTCAAAGAAGAGGGAGTATATTGTTTTGCACGTCTTTCGGTCAGTCCGTCCACCAGATGCTTTCCGGATGATAACTCAAGAACGCTTATGCCTAGGATCATGAAACTTCATAGGTTCATTGATCATGACTGGCTGATGACCCCTATTGATTTTGAGGTCACTAGGTCAAAGGTCAAGGTCAACGTGACTCGAACTAGAAAAATGGTTTCCGGATGATAACTCAAGAATGCTTATGCCTAGGATCATGAAACTTCATAGGTACATGGATAATAACTGGCAGATGACCCCTATTGATTTTCAGGTCAGTAGGTCAAAGGTCAAGTTCACAATGACTCGAAATAGTAAAATGGTTTCTGGATGATAACTCAAGAATGCTTATGCCTAGGATCATGAAACTTCATAGGTACATTGATCATAACTGGCAGACGACCCCTATTAATTTTCAGGTCAGTAGGTCAAAGGTCAAGGTCACAGTGACTCGCAACAGTAAAATGGTTTTCTGATGATAACTCAAGAATAATTAGGCCTAGGATCATGAAACTGCATGCATGTTTTAGAAACAGCCCTTGTTTAATTACATGTTATTTAGTAAATGCTGGTGGTTATGGATGTTGTACACTATCTTCTACGTCTATGTCTCATTAAAAAATGTACAAATGGAATTTGTAAGTTTTAAATAGTTTCAATCTCATTGTTTCTACATGTATATTGATTTCCACAATAATTTCGCGAATCATCGACTTTGTACGTCAATCATTGTATATATAATCAAACAGAGAGCCCGTTGAACAGTGTTCTTGACTGACTGCACAGGACAACTATTTGGTCCATTTAGATGCCCATTTTCTTATCCTTGTTGGTATGTCTTGGTTACCACGGACAGAAGTTATTTTGCGTGAAGCCTCCGTCCATGTAGCAGAAATGCATTTTCTTTAGAAGTTGTGCTTCACGGATTGTTCGAATTTATGGGCCTTGATAATAAACTTTATTTGATATTTAGTATACGCTGTCTTCCAGGATGTTCCGCTTTTTAAACAAACATAATGTTCTTAGGCTATAAATTATATTTCTGTAGTATTTGATGACTGTTTATCCCCTTTTCTAGAATCGTGTTGTTTACGGACTGAGGCGCAGTACTGTAAGTGAAACATAATGCCAGAAATCATTGATATACTTTTGTATCGAAAAGCATTGTGCTAAAATGTGCCATTTACAATTCGCAATGAGATTTTTAATGACCCTCGTCATGCGAAAATGGGTCTTATTACATATGCGCCCATCATATTTATAGCCCACTCAGCCTGCGCATCTCTCAGTCTGGTCAGGTGAAACATAATGAGACCATAACATATTGAGTGATTTTATAGCGAACAGCATCGCCTCTGACCAGACTGCGCAAATGCACATGTTGGGTTTAAGATACAGTGGCCGAAACGCACAAGACCCATTTTCGCATGACGTGGCTATGAAAGTGTGATTTAAATGTGTCGAAAGAAAACTGCGTTTAAATAAAATATTAACATAGGATACATTTCGATAATGAAGAAATATACTCATAATAAGGCATGTGAGGACACATGATTTGCACTTCCGTAGTATAATTTGTATATACTTACATTTATGTGTGGTTTGACAATAATAACACACATTTCATGCGGTGAATATGCAACTTACAATTGAAAAAACAACACAATAGTTAAACTTTTGTTTAATTTATTTATTTAGGAACGTAAATTGCAAACTTTAGTTCAAAGTCAGCATTTACGCCGACTACCTTTTTAAAAGAAATTTCTTGTTATATTTAGTTGTTTTAAATATTCGGTTTTAGCGATTATAAAGCATTTTTTTTAGGTTGTCTATAGTATACCTGTAGTAATTGGTGAACTCATGTTCAACGTTTTATAAATTGAGAACTGTGAATATAAACAAGCTTAACCTTTTACTATTGCGTTGTTAGCACCCGTAAATACAAAAGATCACCGCTATCTTTTGAGAACAAAAGAACGTTTCCCAGAAATATCAAATTTAACCCCGCTGTAGAAGCATGAACGAGGTTACGAAACAGATAATTCTTGTTATATTTAATTGTTTTTAGCTCATCTATTTTTTGAAAAAAAATTATGAGCTATTGTCATCACCTTGGCGTCGGCGTCGGCGTCCGGTTAAGTTTTGCGTTTAGGTCCACTTTTCTCAGAAAGTATCAATGCTATTGCATTCAAACTTGGTACACTTACTTACTTTCATGAGGGGACTGGGCAGGCAAAGTTAGATAACTCTGGCGTGCATTTTGACTGAATTATGTGCCCTTTTTATACTTAGAAAATTGAAAATTTTGGTTAAGTTTTGCGTTTAGGTCCACTTTTTTCAGAAAGTATCAATGCTATTGCATTCAAACTTGGTACACTTACTTACTATCATGAGGGGACTGGGCAGGCAAAGTTAGATAACTCTGGCGTGCATTTTGACAGAATTATGTGCCCTTTTTATACTTAGAAAATTGAAAATTTTGGTTAAGTTTTGTGTTAAGGTCCATTTTATTCCTTGAGTATCAAAGCTATTGCTTTCATACTTGCAACACTTACTAACTACCGTAAGGGGACTGTGCAGGCAAAGTTATGTAACTCTGACTGGCATTTGGACGGAATTATGGGCCCTTTATACTTAGAAAATTGAAAGTTTGGTTAAGTTTTGTGTTTTGGTCCACTTTACCCCTAAAGTATCATAGATATTGCTTTCATACTTGGAACACTCGCAAACTATCATAAGGGTACAGTAAAAGGACAAGTTGCATAACTCTGGATGTCATTTTTACGGAATTATGGCCCTTTTTTGACTTAGTAACTTTGAATATATGGTTAAATTTTGTGTTTCGATCCACTTTACTTCTTAAGTATCAAGGCTATTGCTTTCAAACTTCAAATACTTTCATGCTATCATGAGGTTACTGTACCTGGCAAGTTGAATTTTACCTTGACCTTTGAATGACCTTGACTCTCAAGGTCAAATTATTAAATTTCTCTAAAATTGCCATAACTTCTTTATTTATGATTAGATTTGATTGATACTTTGACAAAACTACTCTTACCTGACATACCACAATAGACTCCACCCAAACCATCGCCCGTGCCCCCCCCCCCCAACCCCCCCCCCTTTTTTTTTTTAAGATCATCTCACAAATGACCACCACACCCTCACACTATACCCCCATTGAAAATGAGAGTCCCTTCACCTTTAAAAAGAAAATAGATGAGCGGTCTGCACCCGCAAGGCGGTGCTCTTGTTTATATTCGGTTTTAGCGATTATGAAGCATTTTTGTTGTATATCGTATCCCTTAAGTTATTGTTTAACTCATGTTCAACGTTTTATAAATGGAGAATATAACCAAGCGTAACCGTATACTATTGGGTTATTTTTCCGAATCTATTAATAACCTCAGATTATGAATGACCTGTACCACGTCATTATGACGCAGTAGATAGTGGACGATTTAATCATTCATAAACAATCTCTTCCGCGACACGTATAATACAAACATTGTTTATTGATTCTTTTCTATATAAGCGTTATTAAACTATGGTAGGTCAATAATAGATTCTTAATGTGTTTTCAACAATACCATGATAAATATTATTTTTGATAAATTAAACAAGCATTATTCCTCCATTTTGACCAATTTGTTAAGCATAAGCGCGATGATTTCTGATACTGTTAATAATCGAGCCAACTAGCAATGCCCGACACATCACTGAAGGTTTGTTCGGAGAACGCGCGTATAAATATTTAAAGTATGTACGGAAACTTCGCGTATGGCCGGTTGACTTATATGTTTATGTTTTAATTTCACTTTCATTCTTCTTTTGTTTTTAGCTCATCTATTTTTTGAAAAAAAATTATGAGCTATTGTCATTACCTTGGCGTCGGCGTCGGCGTTGGCGTCGGCGTCCGGTTAAGTTTTGCGTTTAGGTCCACTTTTCTCAGAAAGTATTCATGCTATTGCATTCAAACTTGGTACACTTACTTACTATCATGAGGGGACTGGGCAGGCAAAGTTAGATAACTCTGGCGTGCATTTTGACAGAATTATGTGCCCTTTTTATACTTAAAAAATTGAAAATTTTGGTTAAGTTTTGCGTTTAGTTCCACTTTTCTCAGTAAGTATCAATGCTATTGCATTCAAACTTGGTACACTTACTTACTATCATGAGGGGACTGGGCAGGCAAAGTTAGATAACTCTGGCATGCATTTTGACAGAATTATGTGCCCTTTTTATACTTAGAAAATTGACAATTTTGGTTAAGTTTTGTGTTTAGGTCCATTTTATTCCTTAAGCATCAAAGCTATTGCTTTCATACTTGCAACACTTACTAACTATCATAAGGGGACTGTGCAGGCAAAGTAATGTAACTCTGACTGGCATTTTGACAGAATTATGTGCCCTTTTTATACTTAGAAAATTGAAAATTTGATTAAGTTTTGTGTTTAGGTCCACTTTATTTCTACAGTATCAAAGCTATTGCTTTCATACTTGCAAGATTTATGAACTATCATAAGGGGACGGTGCAGGCAAAGTTATGTAACTCTGACTGGCATTTGGACGGAATTATGGGCCCTTTATACTTAGAAAATTGAAAATTTGGTTAAGATTTATGTTTTGGTCCACTTTACCCCTAAAGTATCATAGATATTGCTTTCATACTTGGAACACTCACAAACTATCATAAGGGTACAGTAAAAGGACAAGTTGCATAACTCTGGTTGTCATTGTTACGGAATTATGGCCCTTTTTTGACTTTTAATATATGGTTAAATTTTGTGTTTCGATCCACTCGAAGTATCAAGGCTATTGCTTTCAAACTTCAAATACTTACATGCTATCATGAGGTTACTGTACCTGGCAACTTGAATTTTACTTTGACCTTTGAATGACCTTGACTCTCAAGGTCAAATTATTAAATTTTGCTAAAATTGCCATAACTTCTTTATTTATGATTAGATTTGATTGATACTTTGATGAAACTACTCTTACCTGACATACCACAATAGACTTCACCCAAACCATCCCCCGTGCCCTCCCCCCCTCCCCCCTCCCTAATTTTTTTTTTTTTTTTTTTTTTTTAAGATCATCTCACAAATGACCACCACACCCTCACACTATACCCCCACCCCACCCCCCCCACCCCACCCCCCCCCCAATTTTTTTTTTTGATTTTTTTTTTAAGATCATCTCACAAATTATCACCACACCCTCACACTATACCCCCCCCCCATTTTTTTTTTAAACGGTTATGTTTGAAATACCGTCCAACCATCGCACCCAAACCCCCCCCCCCCCCATTTTTTTTTCTCGCTTTTTTGGAAGATAATGTAATAAATGTCCACAACCCCACACTATACACCCCTCTTCACTCCACTCCTCCCTCCTTTGTGATTGAAAATGAGAGTCCCTTCACCTTTAAAAAGAAAATAGATGAGCGGTCTGCACCCGCAAGGCGGTGCTCTTGTTATGTTTTGTATTTATATATATATCTAATACACATACCTGTAATAATGTAAATTAAGCCGCAAAAACTCCGCGTAACATCCCGTTCTACGTGTGATGCAGCTAAGAACTGCATGGGGAAGACATTCGGTATATTTGACCACATTCATTAAACTCTTTACCTTTCACCAACTCCAACCACAATTAACGCCGTATATCTTTGTAAAGATAGTTCTTGTTTGCCCTATTTCCGCATTGGCCCTAGTCAATTTCCTGAATTTAAGGTGTATGGCGTAACAAAACTTGTTTTTTTGACTCCAGAAGCTAAAATGTAAGTGTAAATGGTCAATATTCTAGTACTTTCACTTGTTTTCAGTAATTCGAAACTGAGGTACATGGATATAAGTCAACATTCTGCACATACTCAGTGAGAAGTAAGGACATGTGGTCATAATATACTAAATAGTTTTCCTATATAATTCAATGTAAAAGCGACAACTTCAAGCGAAAATAAATGCAACATTTTGCACACAGAGACCCCCGTAACCATACCTTTTCTTAAAGGCCATTCTAAGCGGAATCGATTTATGCAATAAAAAAGATATGTCATGTTTAAACCAAAAAAGAACTTGACACTAATCAAAATCGACTGTTTTTGCAACTTTTGTTCGGCCTTTTTTAGTGGAATGTAACCTTTTTCAGTGCAAGATTTTACTATAGTCTTTAAGTTTATCATGTTTCAAGGATACAGTAGTGAACACCAACAGAGGGGGTAATCACGTGATAGTCGTGACGGTTAGTTTTCGCCGTTTTATACCCTTTATTAGTTCTGTTTATTTTTTAAATGACGCTCACTTTCCAGCCATATCAGTAAACAGTAAACAGGTGATAAGCGTTTTTTTTCTTATTTAAGTTCGCTTTATATCTCGACTTTACTCCCCGCAAATTGTCTTAGTGGAGCGCTAAGAAATTTCGAACCGAGTAAAGTCGAGATATAGAGCGAATATTACTATGCAATATAAGCCAGTAACTGTCTTCCTATTATGACTGGAAAGTGAACGGAATAAATATTAATATTACAAGTAATACAGGGTATAAAACGACGAAAAATACCTGCCTCGGCATGGACGTCGCCATCTTGTTTGTCACGTGATTACCCCCTCTGACCAATTCATGCCCTACCGTTATCTCCGAAAGATAAAACCCGAACAACAGTTTAAAGTGTAAATCGTGCCTTCCTGTCAACTTTGATATTTTTTAGAGAGTACAGCCCTACATGAAACAACGAAACGATTATTTCCTACATGAAACAACGAAACGATTATTTATACTAAAGAGAAATTACATAAAAGCGAACGTGTCGTCTCTCATTAGTCTGTGCGGACTGCACAGTTCAATCTGAGATGGTACTTTATGCACATATATGTAGCCCAGATAAACTTTCCATTGTGATTGTTCTACTCTGATTGATACTTTTGTCAAGAGGCTAGATTCGTCTTAATCCGATGCCATATTGATATTAATGACAGCATACGCCGATTTCAGTGTGCATATTCATGTACATGATTGATGCCTTCTGTGCTATTATAATTTGATTTTGACGGTGTTTGTTTCACCGTACTCATTTGGAATCCAACACTTCTTATCAAATTCATCGCTAGCCATCAAATCGCTCCAAAGTGACTCCAAGTTTAATAAGTGCTTTTGGTATAATACTAGCTTACGGCAAAATAAGACAAAACCCAAAAGGCTAATTGCAATATTGTGTTGTCAATTAACCCATTTATGCTTAGCGTCTAGAAAAAAGGCTTTGGCAAACAGCGTAGACCCAAATGAGACGCCGCATGATCTGGGTCTGCGCTGTTTGCTTGAAGGAATTTCTGTAAGAAATATTCTAAATATAGCAATAATATAGAAATAAATATACTAGACATCCCTAATTTTGGATATAAATTGATCCAATTTAGAAGGATGGGAGAGTTCACCAGGCATATATGGGTTAAGGAATCGCGTTTGATCTGGAATAGGACATAACCAGCATCGATCTGTATTTATATGAACATATGTATAGGAGTATAACTTCTAAAGAACATAGAAGTGCCAACAAAAGTATTGCTATGCTGACGCTTTATTAGAAGAAAGTAGAATACATCAACTGTAAATATATTATTATAATAAATCATGGTGACATCGAACTAAGCAATTCATTGACAGAAAATTTGTACACTTTTACTATTTGAATAAGTATATACTTTCTGATGTTAAAATGCCCACGTATTAAAAACTTAATTGCCGCATACAGTTCAAATAAAATAATGTATGTAAATATGCATGTACAGTGTGTAAGCAGAAAGGCTAAGGAAGACTGTTCGTCATGTCTGTTGTTGGTACGGTCTTTATATACAAGTTATCTTTAGCACAATATAGGGCGGCTTAGATTGGGAAGAATATATATATTATATTTTAAAATGTCATTTACGCAGATTTAAGCGTGTATTCTCTGATGTACAAATACTGTAAAACTTATAAATTTGGTTAAATAAACATTTACTTTTGAGATTATCAGTACGAAATGTTGTTTACGAAATCTAGAGCACGTGCAAATGTGTCAGCATAACGTTTTAAGATGCAATTTGGAAAGTAAAACCGTAACTATGTGTGTGTGTTGGCTACCGTCGAGGTCATCGGTAGTCTACACTCGCAGCTTGTCGTTTACGGACCAGGAGGAGCAGGTGAACCGAACCCAACAGGGGCATCCAGACATAGCTTTTTGTCCGACCGGCCTCCCTCGAATATGCAGGGAACGGTTTCGTTGTTGTACTTCCAGCCGCGAGGGGTTTCACACAGGCAGTACTTGTCGCGACACTCGATTGGGAGGCGGAAAACTACAACGGGCGAGGCATGGTCAGGGGTGATAACCCCAAAAAATGGTTAGGGTAAGGGTTAGGGGTCGGGTCAGGATTAGGGTTGGGTTTAGGCTAACCCAAACCCTAACCCGACCCCTAACACTAACCCTAACCCTAACCGTCTAACCCCCCCCCCCCCCCTTGCGCAATACCATACCATGCCTCGCCCGTTGTAGTTTTCCGCCTCCCCACTCGATTTCATTTCCTGCTTTTCCACAACAGTCGTACGTGTGACATTTGATGCCCGCCTTTCGGTCGCATGCGTTTGAAGAGCGTTCACCGTTCTCTTCGCATATACCGCCAAACGGGACTAAGAGAAAACATGTGGCATTAAATAAAAATCATAGGTCAATAGGACGTTTAAAGAAATTTGATTTAACACATACAACTATTACGAAACGATCCAGGCTATGGAACAAATAAGGAACTTGTCGGCAAAAACTAAGCTGACCTCTATAAATTACATTCTTAATAACATGATATATTAAACATCAGTATTTGCATGAAACTTCCATCGGTGCATAAAATAGACCGGCGTTGTGCTTACATTCTGATTCCAGGTGTTTGTTTGTTCATATATATCCGGAACAGGGTCTTATAATTGTTATATCGAGGAGCTAATTTAATCAACAGACGAGGAGCTAATTTAATCATCAGACGAGCGAATAATAAGGTATTTCATTAGCGCTTCCGGTAGCATAAATCTAACAGTAATGAAAGGTCAATTGAGTCAAAAAGGTGTCAGTTTCTGGTAAAGTAAAGTGAAGTAATAATAAATAAATACATTTAATATCTCTTGTGTGTGCTTTATATTTAAACATGTACTTTAAGAATTGTGTAATTATTTCAGGCATTTCCTTATCAAAAGACCTTCTGTTCGTATGGCAGATAAGTTAGATTAATAAAAATAAGGGCAAATAATAAGGTATTTCACTATTATGAACAAACAGCTATAAGTGGTCAACACCGTCAAAGTAGTATCAGTTTTTGTTGTGTATGTGAAGAAAAGCAATACTTAAATCAATCGAGTTTTTATTTCTGTAAATGTATACATTAATTTCGAAGGCTTACGACATGTGTAATATTTCGTTTAAGCATCATAGTGTTAACCCTTTCAGTGTTGGAACCGAATTTTGAAGGCCTTTGCAAACAGTTTGGATCCAGATGAGACGACACAGAACGTGGCGTCTCATCAGGATCCCAACTGTTTGCTATTCTGATAGTATTCTTTAAAAAAAATCGAAGAAAATGCTACTTTTAGGAATTAAACAGACGACAGTTTAGCAGATGACAAATTTCCCACATGCAAAGGGTTAAACACATGACACTGACTGGCGGTGGCCCACGCTCCAGTTGCGTCGCACGACTGTCCCACCCCACAGTCTTCAGTACCTTAAAATAAGTATACACCAGAGTTATCAAGAGCTAAATCATAACGCATAGTGATGTAAACTAGAATTATAAAACAGTTGTTACTGTTGCGGCAGCGTAGTGGATACGGTGTCTTCCGGGCGTTCAAGAGGTCTCGCGTTAGATCCCCATCTCGTGAACGTTTTTTGGATTTCCCTGTATGACATTACACCGATATGCAATACAAAAAGTCAACATATTGCAAATGTCTATAGCACAACAGTTTTACGGGGTGGGTGGGGCACGTCTTCCGTCCCATTTTAGTCCCGAGAATGCGTATTTGCGCAAGTCATTTTTGCGTAAAGTAAACACCGGTTATGCGATTTCATACACTGAGCCAACGTACAGTAAACACCGGTTATGTGATTTCATATAATGAGCCAACGTAAAGTAAACACCGGTTATGTGATTTCATATTCTGAGCCAACGTAAAGTAAACACCGGTTATGTGATTTCATATACTGAGCCAACGTGAAGCAAACACCGGTTATGTGATTTCATAAACTGAGCCAACGTAAAGTAAACACCGGTTATGTGATTTCATATTCTCAGCCCTCGTGAAGTAAACACCGGTTAAGTGATTTCATATACTGAGCCAACGTAAAGTGAACACCGGTTATGTGATTTCATATACTGAGCCAACGTAAAGTAAACACCGGTTATGTGATGTCATATGGTAAGCAAAACAGACAAACTTACGCGCATATACAATTTGACTTTGTGTAACATATCATCTTGCGTAATAACTATGTAATATTAGAAATATGTCTGATCAAAGGTGTTTGAATCCTGTTCTGCGACAATTGGAAAGAAGAAAGCGGTTACAAAAGTTCATTATCGGTTTTGTAAAACATTAAACAAATCGCTGTAACGCACAATATGTGATGGTCTGGGTTACAGTATTTCACAATATAAAATGAAAAACAAAAAGTGACACAGCATTCGAAGGGATGTGACTGAGACATAATCACCAAGTAAACGGGAAAAGCGTGATACTTATCCCATTTATGCTTAGCGTCTAGAAAAAAGGCTTTGGCAAAGGGCGTAGACCCAGATAAGACGCCGCATGATGCGGCGTTTCATCAGGGTCTGCGCTGTTTGCTTAAAGAAATTTCTGTAAGAAATATTCTAAATATAGAAATAAATATACTAGACATCACTTATTTTAGAAATAAATTGATCCAATTTCAAAGAATGGGAGAGTCCATTAGGCATAAATGGGCTATAGTTTGCGAGAGGATTGAACTATGGCCTTTAACAGTATGCATATCACCAGCTTTAGGATGCGCATCCAGACATTGATAATTGCTTAGACCTGCATACAACGAAAGAAAATATGTTCTATATGATTGCATTTCAAGATATCACACGATACAATAAAAAATCTTATTACTCACAACATTGGATAGGGCCATCTTTTGGAATTTCACCGAACGGGCAGAAGCATTCTCCGACCGACAGGCAGTCCATGCCTGGTTCACAGCAGACTTGTCCGGTAACGGCTGAACAATCGGGACCTGGGCACACACACATCAGAAGCATCGTTAAATGTGCTTTTCAAAACATATTTGACAGAATCCATTCAGGTAACATAACCCCAAACCGGAACTCCTGTTTTTAGGGTTACACGCAGTCAGTTTGATACTTAGCACACATTGTTGAGTGCATGCTGCCTAGGATTTGTAAAATACATTGCAAATGGTTAGTTTTGGTATCAACTTGAAGGTATATTTGTAAGCAATAAGAAAATAAGCCATTTTTGTGCCCTACTTTTTGTGTTGATGGTTCCCGGCTTTGAAAGTAGGTCATACTATTTGAGCCCAAAATGGTTGTCCGCACAGCTGTCAAAACCGGTTTGCCTATTCTAAGGTAAATATTTTCAGTTAGCACGCATAGAATTGAATGACATGCATTTTTTCAAAAGATTATGCATTTATCTGTCCAATGATGTTTGATGATATAGTGGGTATGCGCTTGATCATGGTAAAAATTGATATCGAACTTCAACTATTTTATATGTAATATAGAAGGAAATAAATTGCGAATGCGTAACCTTCAGAAGAAACGAACTCAATATTATAACGTTATTTTATGAAAAACTTTTTATTACAATTGTATTGTCAAGCCACTTATTTGTGATCACACTATTTAATTAAGTTTCGCTTTTTTACAAATGGTACTTTGTTTTCGTTCTTAGACGACGGTCTACATGTTTTGTATAATTGAAAGCAGAAGCCCGGGTTCCCTTCCCCAAAACCAGTCA
This sequence comes from Dreissena polymorpha, assembly GCF_020536995.1. NCBI lineage: Eukaryota > Metazoa > Mollusca > Bivalvia > Myida > Dreissenidae > Dreissena > Dreissena polymorpha. The sequence continues at coordinate 7,553,415 of NC_068369.1, forward strand.
TACTAGTCCTTATAGTACTTCAAATTGATATTGAAAATTACTGAATTTAACCCATTTATGCCTAGCGTTTAGAAAAAAGGCCTTGGCAAACAGCGTAGACCCAGATGAGACGCCGCATGATGGGTTAATCAAAACAGTAATATCGGTATATTTCAAGTTGGTTTGGGCCTGTTGAGGTTATTACGGCAGCTCTAAGAGATGAGCGTTATCGAGTACATAACGTTTTCTCGAAGAGCAAATTTACTTGTCTGTATTTGACGCGTTAACTCATTTATGCCCAGTGGACTCTCCCATCCTTCTTAATTGGATCAATTTATTTCCAAAATAATTTATATATTTAGAACATTTCTTACAGAAATTCCTGTAAGCAAACAGGAGAAATGCTCTTCTATTAAAATAAATAATGCGGCGTCTCATCTGGGTCTGCGCTGTTTGTTCAAACGATAGAAATAAATATAATATACATCCCTAATTTTGGAAATAAATTGATCCAATTTTGAAGGACGGGAGAGACCACTAGGCATACATGGGTAAAGAAGGTTCTTACAGTCATTATTATGCACTTGACAGCTGTATATTGACGGTGCGAAAACAACTCACTTGATACAATAGGCGTATTGTATTGTTTTTGTAAATACATTATGATTGGAGAGAAAGATAAATTGTGTCGTGTTCTGCGAAAACTGGGCTTAATGCATGTGCGTAAAGTGTCATCCCAGATTAGCCTGTGTAGTCCACAAAGTGTCGTCCCTGATTAGCCTGTGTGGACTGCATAGGCTTATCTGGGATGACACTTTACGCATATACATTAAGCCCAGTTTTCTCAGAACACGACTCAATTGTTATACGTACAACACTTGGGAAACGTTCCGTCGTATGTACATTTGCATTTCCTGGTGTTGTCATCGTAATAAGCCTTGTTCGGATGTTTGCAATCATGACTTTGAATTAAATGTAAATCATTTACTTGAATTAATTAACTACAATAATTGGTAGTCATCTAGTAAAAGTTATCAGCAACGAAGGGTGTATTTGCCAATGATGTTCATGTCGATGTATTTTACAGCTGCTGATGTCTCACTGTTTATGGATTACTTTCTTAAATTCCTAAACTATTTTCTTTAATGATAGGGTTATGTAGTTTATCTTTTCTGCGTTTATTACAATGTTTAAAAATGCATTGAAATGATTTCTAAAAAATGCATAATGTAGCCTAGTGAAACATACAATCGGTATCCTGAGAGCTTGATTCAGAACTGCTGCCGCCCTCCTCCTTAATGTTGATGACGATTTTATATTTTGGATCATTGGAATCGTTATCACGGGAACTTGATTTAGTATCGGAATCGGTCTTCTTTGAACATTTTTCGGACCTGCATCCGTTTCCCGCGGATTCGGTTTCGGAATCGGTCTCATTTTGACTTGCTACTTGGTTCGGGTTTGCTACTTGGTTCGGGCTTGCTACTTGGTTCGGGCTTGCTACATGGTTTGCCTTGTTACCATTAGGTGGTTTGCGCCCTTGTTTGTTGCCGGCTTGGCGGCTAACTGGTACACAAGTGCAAGGAGAATGCAGATAACCTGTGAACGGAGAGAATTTCGTGATTTCGTTCTAGAACCATTTATTTCAACTTTAACTAATTCATATAATTCAATTTTGTTACAATGAAAAATCAAAATTTGACATATACTTGGACACTATAGAACTGTATTTTGTATTGTATTTTCTCCTTGATATATTGAACAATACATGTCTCCCGCAATACACCTTGTGATTACGGTAACAATTTGATTATGGCATGCTATATTTTTGTGTTTCAATGTTGATCTAGTTTCACGCCAACCGAAATTAAATATACCGATATTGCTGTTTTGATTTAAGTCAGTATTTTTCAATATAAATTATAAGTACTATAAGCTCAGTATGACTGTTTTTTAGTCAGAGAACCCGCGTTTCTGTTTTCAGTAATACAAAACATGTAGACGGTCATCTAAGAACGAAAACAAAGCAGCATTTGTAAAAAGCGACACCTTATAAAAATTGTGATAACAAATAAGTAATTTTATAATAAAATTGTAATAACAGTTTTTCATAAAATTACGATATAATATTGATTAATTGTCGCATGATTGCTTTTGTCGGAGTCTGGCTAAGGCGCACAAATGCCGTTTCGCTACGATACCGTGCTTTAAATTCACGGGAAGTAACATTCGCATCGCATCGTTACGGTGGCATAGAGGTGACATTCACTTCTTTTTTTTTTTAATTGCTCTCCTCTTATTTCTAGAAAAAGAGGAGTGCAAAACTAAATAAAAGCGGCGTGCAATTAAAAAAAGAGCGGTGCTTCTCTTGTTTTAAATTGCTCTCCCCTTTTTTCTATCTCGTGGCCACCAGTTAGCTATGTCGTGGCGACGAGATAGAAAAAAGAGGAGTGCAAAACTAAATAAAAGCGGCGTACAATTAAAAAAAGAGCGGTGCAGAAAAAAAGGCAGAGTGCATTAAATAAAAGAGGAGAGCATTTTCGTCATCTCGAGATCCCGACATAGCTAACTCGTGGCCACGAGTTAGTCAGCCAATCAAATTGTGCGTTACATGTGTAAATATTCTGTACGCATATATCCTGGTTCCCAGCTTCCACTGTAAACAGCCTGGCATTGGCGGAATCATGGTCGACGCGATGGTAATGGTGAGTTAACCAAATATTTACAAATGTGGCTCGTCGGGGTATCATTCATTTTTCAATCGAAATGCATATATTTCATTCTGTAAACGTTCTTCCTTTTTTCGAGTTCTATTAGAGTTAATTAATGTTCCATAACCTGAGTATGTTTCGGACAAGTAAACATATATTGTAATTTCGGATGTTTGAGTAAATTTGTAACATACTGTATTTGTGATGTATTTTTGAGTAGTGTGACAAATATGAAAGCATTGCGGTGTGGTTATCTTTGATTAACAGTAGTAATGCATTTTTATGTATTCATGCCTTTTTCCAGGTTCACCACAGTCAGAATTTCAGACCTGCTTTTCCCAGATTAGCAAAATGCTTCTAAATATCTTTTCTAAACTCAATATAAATACATCCATAGAATTATAGCTACAAATAAATATCTCTTTAAATGCAAATTATCTAATTCAAATCTGTGTGATTTCTGCAGTGAAAACATCGAAACTATAGAACATCTTTTTTGGGAGTGCAAACACATCCAGCCTATTTGGAATCAATTAGCATCTTTTCTTGAACAACAGCAACTAAACGTTAAACTATCTTTAAATTCTTAAATGTAAGTTTCGGAATTAACTCATTGAAATCAATAGACTGTAATAATATTGTGAATTTTATTCTTATAATGATGAAATATTTTATCTTTATTATGAAGTACAAAAAACAAGTACCACATTTTAATTGTTTTGTCCATAGTCTTAAACTAAAAATCCAGATTGAGAAAGAAATAGCCCTCAGTAATGACAGATTACAAATCTTTGAACAAAAATGGAATCGGATTAAATTCTCATAATGTTTGTCCACTTATATACATTTCACTCTAATGATAGTTTATCTTTCTAAAATATATATATATATTTTTTTTCAATCTTATAAGATCATTGTGTATGTTCAACAAAACACACAAGTCAGGTATGCTTTCTTCCGACTTGATACAACTCATCATTTTTCATAACTATTCTTCAGTTGTTCTTTTCTTTTCTCTTTAAAAAAATATATATATTAGCATATCTTGTATAACATGTCTGAATTTATTGCTTTGTACAATCACTATGTTGTATGATCATATACATGTATACATTGTATGTATTATATTGAATTAAAAAAAAAATCTTTTCTAAACTCCATTAAAATTGGTTCGTGGTTTTCAAGACAAAGTTATTCATAATTCATAATTCAAATCATTAATCATATTTCAGATGGATCATACTTGGTTCCAAGTAATTGAGAGTAAGTCTGGCCCAGATCACACATACAGTGCCTGTGCCCAAAAAACTCAAGTACCCCTCAAAAACGAGGAAGCAAGAGGGCAATAATAACTCCCACAAGAAAAACACCTAAACATGAACATATAAGGATTAAACTGGTGATTATTTTTCACTTTCTAGTACAACTTTATTTTCTATAAGAATTCAATTGTATTTTTATAATTGTGAAATCTCTTCAACCAATTGTAAAATTTGTTGAAAACACAATATATCACTTATTAAGTACCAACATTTGGTATATATCACTTATTAAGTACCAACATTTGGTATATATACTATGGATTTAATATTTGTTAAACATAGGCTTTCTTAATAGAACACTGTCTTGTTGTGTGTACATTATATTTTTGTCATTAATATTAAGTTCTTTGCATTAGGACATGGGCTAAAATTTTAATTCAAAGATCAAATAAACCACTCTTCATTCATGTAAACTATTTTGGCACAAGCCCATCAATCCTTTTTCAAGCTTTGCCATTAAACACTCACATTTTCATGTTTCATCACTGATCTAGGATGAAAAAACCAGACACAACAAACGGTCCATCGAATAGAAATCTTTTCTGAAAGAATGACAGTCAGAAATTACGAAAAGATGGCGAGTCAGAAAACAGTTTCTGGAACAACTGTGCAATTGCCATGAACAACATGTTTGGTGAAAAAAACAGAACAGGTACATAATGATTCTTAAACAGTAATAACATTAGTATATTTTCCTTATTTTGCTGGCAGAGCACTCAATTTTATATTCAGGTATGATACAATGTCATATGAACCATGCTTATTAAATTGAATTTAGAAAACAATCATTACCATATGTCATTAGCTGTACATATGTACACAACAGAAACAGTGGGAGATGATAAATGTAGTAAAGGGGTGGGTGATTTTATTAAATAAAAAAATCTAAAACGGCTATCAATCAGATATTTTGTTTTTGTAAAATATATGACTAATTTTTAGTCAATTTAAACAAATAATTTTTTTGAAATGACTACTAATAATGTATAAAACACTTTTTAAGAAGTCTATGATATAGAAACATAGATTATTAATGTTTGCTAAAATAACATTATATTGTCATTTCTTTTAAAGAAAAAAAAGATTTATCAAGCAATATTATCATATATTATTGTTTCTGTTTTGTTTTTTTATTTTACTTTTTTTTTGCTTCAATCAGGTTCCTGCTCTCCAAGAGAAGTTGCAGGGCATATATTGTCTTCTTCATTGAGAGGAAGTATCGTTGTAGAACTTTTAAATGAAATTGAATATGCAGCAAAAGAATGCTACAACAAGGACAGTGTTTTAGCCCAAAAGGATTTCTGTGACCTGGCTGAATTTAAATGGCATGAACTCATTGATGAACTATTAGAGCAACAGCCACTGCTAGCTGATATTCTCTTGGCTGTGTCTCTACCAACCTCTAAGATAGGGAATACAAAATCTGTTCAGAGACTAATACTGGTCATATCTACTGTGTTTGGAATGTTGATGAATACAGGATACCAGGAGTTGTCGAGTCGTTACAACTCGTTAGTTCAAAAGATAATCGCAATGACTTTAGCTAAAGAACAAACATGCCCAAAATTACATTTAGTTTCAACTGTGTTTCTTTTTTTCTTCAAATGTTTTGTTTAAGCCCAAAAACACAAAATATGACTTAACACCTTGTTTATAGAATGGAATATTGTAAAGTGTGCAATTTATATTTAATCATTTTATGAGTAACTCAAGAGAAAATTTCATTAAAAAGTTGCCAAACTCAGCTGTGAATGAATGTTTGTTTTATAAAATATTCAATGTATGTATTTTAAATATATCTTTATGTGTTTTAAATATTTCACAATATCTAAATACACATACAGTAAAAAACATACCAGGTATTAAAAAAAATAATTTCTTAGCCAGAAATTAGCAATATACATGTATAGTTTCTTGCAATTTGATAAAAAAAATAACAGTATTAAACATTAAATTGTGTACTGTTTTCTTAACCCCAAGTTTGTGAAATTAGGCATTTGAATGTTTATGTTACTGTTCATGACACATGTTTCGTTTGGAAATTAAGTAAATCTTTTGGAACATCTATTTAATAGCGCTGACCCAGGCTCTTAAGGTCCTTGATGTTTTAGCTCAGATGAGCTCATAGGATCGATGAATGTCTGTTGTCCGTCCTTCTTCTTTTTACTCCCCGTTGGTTTTTTTTTTCCTGCTCATAGATCGAGAAACTTGGTCAGGATGATTGTTTGGAGGAATTGTAGGTCAAGTTCAAAGACGGGTCATCAGGGGTCAAAAACTAGGTCACTATGCCATTGACAAAAATTGGCTACCTGTACTAAGGTGAGCGATATAGGGCCATTATGGCCCTTTTGTTTTAATTCTACCCTTAACACAATCAGGAATAAGTTTACAAATCTTGCAAAAAAACATTTCTTATTTCTTGTCCATTTCGTTTCAATTTTTGAATAATTGTAGTTCTATATGTAATTAGAACACCATTTAAATTTCATTAATATACCTTACGTAAAAATGTGTTAAATTTGATGTCAAAAGTGAATTTCCCAGCAGGATTCTCAGGGTTTGTAATTCTTAACTAATAAATCATTTTTAGCCTTATATAGAAGCAAAACAAAATTGGTCCTGTCAATTTCATGAGTCAGTCAGGGATCTCCAAACAATAGAAATTTTAAAGGGGCCTTTTCACAGATTTTGACATGTATTGAAGCTTGTCATTAAATGCTTTATATTGATAAATTTAAACATTGGAACTAAAAAATCTCCAGTAAAAAACAACAAGAATACAATTTGAAAAAGGAAAAAAAGTAAGCCTCAACTGGACTCGAACCACTGACCCCTGAGGTCCTGGAGTAAAAAGTCACCCGCCTAGACCACTCGACCAAACATGCTGATGCTATGACCGGATGTATTTTTTTAATGAAATAAGCAATCCTCTTAGTTTCCCAAATTATAACGACAACAACAGAACTTTCCAAATTATTCAATCGTTTGGCGTTGCAACGCTTTATAATTCCAAGGTTTTCAAATTGTCAAAAGATGCATATAATGAATATTTTAGAGCATGGTAAATGTTCAGTATTACTATTTCCTCACAAATATCATTGCTAAAACGAAAATGTGCGAATATGAAACATTTTTTGATTTTTTTTTCAATTTACCAAAGCGTGAAAAGGCCCCTTTAAGGTCAGCCTTATAAAAGATAAATTGCTCTGCTACACAGCAGATGTCATAAATAAGATATAAAAAAATGTACCTCGTGACTGTTAGTTTGTTGTTATTTGTTTATACTTCGGTTATGTTTATTTGTTATTTATCCTTAAAGTATTATAGAACTTCAAAAACCAAACACGCTGAATTAGTTAAAGCTGAAAGTTATTGCTTCAATCTTGTTTTAATATTACTTACATTTAATGACAATCACCTTTTGACCAAATTGTAGAGAAAAACCAATGGAATTTTTCTAAAATGAAGCAAAACCAAGTATAAGATTTTTCATTGGCTAATTCATTCTACAATTTTCTGAAATGTGATTTTTCTATGAGCCTTTAAACTAATTGTTCCTATACAAAGTTAAGCGCACCGACTTGAAACAGGTGTTGTAAATTATGAATTATTCACTATATACATTTGTATATAATGTATCCTTATATAATTTCACTTAACAGAATGCCTTTCAGGTAAATGGAAATATATGAAGTATTACCTGAATGTGTTTGGTTTAGCTTTTCAAACCCATTTAGTTGATTTATTTGAGGTAATATTTTTAAAAAAATCAAATGAATTATAGACAAAAATGTTTGATCATTGTAGGTGTATGACAGACTTCAACCTTTGGGTGTCACTCTGAGCCATTCAGGCATGTTGTATACAATGGATCAGATATCGGGACATTTTAATACTGAATTATTTGATTCCATTGCCAGTGGAAAGAAATTCAGAATTGTTGGGGACAACATTAACTTTCATTTAGGTTTAAGCACTGTCCCAACAAGAGCTGTCAGAGGACAGCGCCCTCGACTATTCGAGTGCTTGACAGTATAACGTAAGCCATCATGGGGTAATATTCAAATTATTCAATAAGGTCAAGGTAATAGTTCAGGATAATTTCCACAATCTATTGGACATTTGTAAAGACATAAAACAAACTAATAAGATTTTATTTAAAGTTTGATTGCAATTGCTTGGGTGGGAAGTTTGGACGGTCCTTCAAAAATAAAGTAAATAAATATATTTATATATTTTTTGACCATGTTTCAAAGAAAAAATATATACTTTTTTGGGTTGGGTGGGGGTTGAGAGGGGGGTATAATGTGGGGTGTGGTCATTTATTAGATGATCTTTCAAAAATAAAAAAATGGGGGGGGGGCAGGGATTCAGGGTTGGGGCACGGGGTATTGTTTGGGTGGAATCCATTGTGGTATTCAGGTAAGTGTTGTTTTGTCAAAATATTAATAAAATCTGATCATAAATAAAGATGTTATGGCAATTTAACTAAAATTTACTCTTGACCTTCACAGTCAAGGTCATTCAAAGGTCAAGGTCAAAGTGAACTTGGCAGGTACAGTAACCTCATGATAGTAAGAAAATATTTGAAATTTGAAAGCAATAGCTTTGATACTTTAGAAGTCAAGTGGATCCAAAAACAAAATTTAACAAAATACTCAGTTACTAAGATAAAGGGCCATAATTCTTACAAAATGCTTGATACAGTTGTCTGCTCTTGTCTATAGATCGGGATCATGTTGTTAAAGAAGTTTGCAAAATATGAAAGCAATATGTTAAGAAACATTGAAAATATTTGAGGTGGTACGCAAACTTAAACATAGATTTATCAATAATATGCATATTCTAAATGAAAAAAGTGCCATAATTCTTACAAAATGCTTGATAGAGTTGTCTGCTCTTGTTTATAGGTTGGGTCATGTTGGTAAAGAAGTATGCAAAATATGAAAGCAATATGTCAAGGGACATTGAAAATATTTGGGGTGGTATGCAAACTTTAACATAGATTTATCAATAATATGCATATTCTAAGTGGAAAAAGGGCCATAATTATTACAAAATGCTTGATAGAGTTGTCTGCTCTTGTTTATAGGTTGGTGTCATGTTGGTAAAGAAGTATGCACAATATGAAAGCAATATGTCAAGGGACATTGAAAATATTTGGGGTGGTACGCAAACTTTAACATAGATTTATCAATAGTATGCATATTCTAAGTGGAAAAAGGGCCATAATTATAACAAAATGCTTGAAAGAGTTGTCTGCTGTTGTTTATAAGTTGGGGTCATGTTGGTAAAGAAGTATGCAAAATATGAAAGCAATATGTCAATGGACATTGAAAATATTTGGGGTGGTACGCAAAACTTTAACATTTGCACGCTAACGGGAACGCCGACGCCGGGGTGGGTAGGATAGCTCCACTATATATATTTCATATATAATAGTCGAGCTAAAAATCCGGTAAAGAAGATTAACACGGAAGAACTGCACACATGGATTTCTCAGAACCAAATTAAGTGTTATGAAATTGGACGTATAAAAATAGGGTTACATTATTATGCTTAATAGTTCAGAACTTTTTATTCAAATTACATAGAATGTTTGAATTTTAAAAACATTGTTATAGACAATGAATTTTTATTACTAAACTGTTTCCCATAAGGCCAAAAAAATATATTGTTTCTGGTCACCAGATTGACCCTCTTTTTTGTATCCCCACCCAATCTTTTTTATTGACACTTTTTTTAAATATGTCAAAAGTCAATTATTTATAAGTAAGTTCTTTTAAAGGTAGATTTGATCATTTTCAACCAAAATAAGCATAGCAGCACAATTAAGAACAGAACAGAAAAGAACTTTATTAGGTCACTATACTACATGGTATATCGTTACAAACAAATGTTAATTTATAAACATAAATCACGCAACTCCCGTACCATTCTCACACATTTTCACCCATACGCACTATCCTCAGAAACACACAAACATACACTCACACTAACATATGCATTAATTCAACATAGAATATACATTTTCATCAAACATAAATGATAAATAAATCAATCCAATCAAATATATTTCAGATATTTAAAACATTCGAGGATAGACTTTCCTAAAAAGATGTGAAAATTCAATTAATCAAGGAATCTTGTAATAAACATATGTATGCTTTTAGTTAGGTGACAGTTTACTAAAATCATATTCTATCCCCAGTTCATTATTACACAAATCACAACAAATTGAAAACTGTTAGACTTCCTTAGTTTCAAAACCACAATACTGGTTAACTAAAGTTCTTCGGCAGATAGTTGAGTTTCCACAATAGTCCTTCATTTCTCTGGTCATATGTGCAGATGCAATGACTGATTTGTTAAAGAAGAGAATGGCCAGGGCATCAACATGGCTTCTTCCTGCTCTGCCGATCTCTTGTATGTAAGCTGCAAATATAAACTGTGTGTATATATATATATATATATATATATATATATATATATATATACATACATAAATGAAGATGTACATTTTGCTAAAAATATTAAGAAAATTGTTTCTAGTTTTAGGAAAACTTTGTTAATAGGTAATAATCAGCTCCAGCAAAAAAAAGGATTATTTGTGTCATGTTTGAGCTGAGAGAACAGATTAGAACTTAAAGCACAAACTAAAGTTGTATAAGCTCAGGTCAGTTTGTTTGCATCAGCAGATCAAAACTTCATTATCCATTATCTTGTTTGTGCTCAATGCTCAATTCTGTGCTCATTGCTCAAACTGCAAATAGTTTTGTCGACTTTTATATCTAATATTGGAGCTTAATTATGCTTACATTATGACCAATGTTGTTTAATTCTGTGTTCGCAATCAGAGACATAGATAACTAGAAATGGCGCGGCAGAGGCCGACGCGTATCCCCACGCCGAATGTTTGACCTAGGTGTGCCCCAGGGTTGGTAATGGGGCCATGCATAGCTGAGATTGACCGTATTGTCATAAGAGAAGTTCATCATCAATTAGAAGTGAATTGGTGTAGAAATGAAGAAGTTATAGTAAAAGGCAATTTTGGGTGGGTGTGACATATGTGGGCAGGGCGCCCCAGGGTTGGCAATTGTGCCATGCATAGTTGAGATTGACCGTATTGTCATAAGAGAAGTTCAGTATCAATTTGAAGTGAATCGGTGTAGAAATGAAGAAATTATAGTAAAAGGCAATTTTGGGCGGGTGTGGTCTATGTGGGCGGGGCCCCAGGGTTGGTAATGGGGCCATGCATAGTTGAGATTGACCGTATTGTCATAAGAGAGGTTCAGTATCAATTTGAAGTGAATCGGTGTAGAAATGAAGAAATTATAGTAAAAGGCAATTTTGGGTGGGTGTGGTCTATGTGGGCGGGGCGCCCCAGGGTTGGTAATGGGGCCATGCATAGTTGAGATTGACCCTAATGTCATAAGGGAAGTTCAGTATCAATTTGAAGTGAATCCGTGTAGAAATAAAAAAGTTAAAGTAAATGGAATTTTTTGGTGGGTGTGGCCTATGTGGGCGGGCGCCCCAGGGTTGGGATTGGGGCCATGCATAGTTGAGATTGACCCTAATGTCATAACAAAAGTTCAGTATCAATTTGAAGTGAATCCGTGTAGAAATGAAAAAATTATAGTAAATGGAAATTTTTGGTGGGTGTGGCCTATGTGGGCGGGGCGCCCCAGGGTTGGGAATGGGGCCATGCATGGTTGAGATTGACCGTATTGTCATAAGAGAGGTCCAGTATCAATTTGAAGTGAATCGGTGTAGAAATAAAGAAGTAAATGTAAAATAACCTAAAAAAATGAGTGATAATTTCTGACGCGGCCCCACCCCAACCGCTATAACTTTTGACCCAGGGGTCAGATCAAAATTCCAAATAGTGCAGGGTCGCACATATGCTCATAGCTACCATGTGTGTAAGTTTCAAGGTTCTAGTGCTTTTAGTGTAGGAGGAGATAGTGGCCAGGACGGACGGACGGACAGACGGACGGACGGACGGACGGCGGAGATAACCACAATATCCCCACCTTTTTTTCAAAAAGCGTGGGGATAACAACGTCTCTGTCGAAATGCATCTGTAACTGACTGGCTGTTGATAACCTGAAAAAAGAAGAAAGCAGTGTAGTGTAAGGGCTAGTTTAAATAATTAGACCTTGGTTACACAGGATTATCATCCCACCAAGGAAAATTACAAGCATCTGGATTTAAGCTCGCTCGGTAGGCATGCTAGAATAATTGTCATCACAGGTTTTAGTCTTGCATGTGTCGTAATCTCTTTCTCTTGTGTACTATGACTATGTAAATTGCTTAGCAGTTGAATTTAATTTTTTTTTAATTACCGATTATTTACAATAATAATTATTTTAACTCCGCTTTCTCAGCCATCATAGCAAAAATTGCAAGTACAATAGGACAAAGTAAATAGTTCTATTAGAATGAGCAGTGGCTTGTAAAATTTATTATATAGTTGTTTGTTATAAATGAGCATTGATAAAACAATCAAATTAAATGGATGTACATATACATTATCGATTTTTAAACAGAATAAATTGTATTATGTAAGCCAAAAATGTACATATCATAGGTAAAAATAAGGATTTTGACGTACTATTACTCCATATAATTAATGTTATCCGAAATTACATTTTCCATTTATTTATCCGAAAACTATTCAACTTATGAAGAATGAAAAATCTCATACAAAATCAATCGTTCCGTGAAAATGAGTCATACCATTGAAATACTTAATTATAATACTGATCAAGAGATAAATAATTTGCACAACGAACCACCTTTTAAAATTTGCTAGTTAACTTACTATTGCCATCGCCTCCGCTATAACTTCGTCTGTAGGTTACAATATACTAAATCTTTTTGGAGTGCAATGCTATACTCTTTAAAAACCTGAACATCATTTATAAGAAGACACAATTCTCTGTGTGGGCACTTGCCATGACTTTATTTTAGAATGTTTCTTTGTGCATGTGGTAGGGAAAACATTGATGTTTAACAGAAATTCACTCATTTGCTTGAAGGTTAAAGACTACATGAGACTTTGACAGATGGCGGGAAACCCTCATCCACTGGTACGAACCCGGTAAATTGATGGCTGTAAAACAGTGACCGCTGATTCGCATCGAGTTCTTTCTTGCAAAACGCATGACCCCCCTTTTTTATTGTCTAAATCATTGCGGCTTGGAATGCTCTTTAAGAAAAGGTATGGTTATGGGGGTCTCTATGCGCAAAAGTTTGACTTTATTTTTTGTTGAAGTTATTGCTTTTACATTGAATTTGTGTAGGAAATCTTTTGGTATATTGTAACCTAAACTAGCTTTAGGTAAAAATGAAATATCATCTGCAAGTGCAAAATATGACTGGGAAAGCTGATTTTTGGTCATTTCTTAACAAAAGAGAAGAAAATAAGTGCCTTAAATGCATGAATTTAGATAATTTGACCTGGAATAGTTGTTTTTCAAGTTGACCCCCACCCTGATATAGCCAAATAAGGGCTAAATTGCTTTCCGACTTGAATTCAAAGGCATATTGGTTGACCGTGTAGCGTTAGTGTGCTACATGAAGTCAGAATTCAACGCCAGGAACTCCGTGATCCAGTAACGCAACAATAGCTAGTGCATAAAGCATGAACATTCAAACAGAGCCCCATTTCACCGACATGGAATGGCGGACATTTTTACAGTTTGGACAGTGCAGCAGACACTTAATTGAGGCAGCCTTCATATTTAGTACAATCATGAACATAACAAGGTTTATTACTTCATATTATTCATAAAAATACACTAAAAATACTTAAATGCATGTTTTTTGCCATTTTATATCTATTTTTTATTGGGAATTTTGACTTTTTCAGGTAGAGGAATGTCTGCGACTAAGCCGAGGGCCACTGGATAAGGGTTGTTGACGGTAAAACAGGTAATAATACTAAATTATTATCATGTACGCAAGCAAATAAGCATATTTATGATGCTTAAGGTGTGAAATACTGTCATAATCAGGTTTGTGGTCACTCAAACCCTTGCCGCCATGCAATTCCCCGTGCAGTTTGTATGGATAGTTCCGCGTCCTGACACGTAAAGCTCGCGCTTTGTTGGCAGCAGAAGTTGGCACTTAACAGGTTTATCCTTGTTCCTAAGCATGTATGCAGTGCATCTGAGTTGATATGCTACTTGTAACCCTACAATTAGCTTGTGTTTGGTATTGTTTTCTCACAATATGCTTACAGTCATGGTCCCGGCTTGAAAGGATGTGGTGTCCGACTTAAACATAGGATTGTTGTAGCAAGTGTCCCCTTCATCATTTACCTTAGAGGGATCTTTTTGCCAAAATGTGGCACTTTCAGCAACCAGTTTAGTTTTTCATTTGGTACATGCTTCTCTCATTCAGTGATTTATGGGAAGTATTGACCTTATTTGCTTGTCTTTGCATACAAAGGTGACATGGATCAATGATATGTGTTGTGTTGAGAATTCTGCGGGAAGCTGTGTCCCCAGAAGATGTACTAGAAACCTCTTTCAGGAAGCCTGCATTGATCTGAGCTGCCTTTCTGCCCCTGTTACTTCATAGAACTTCATTGCTAAGCTTATAATGCTCTCCAACATATATGTATCTTGTTCATTTTAACCTTTCCTTCTAGTTTAAACCCCCAAAATGAGCATTTTTGTCTTTCGCTCAGTTATTAGCGCCCATTTTGACCAGATTGCCACCATAAAAATAGTCAAAAGTACTTATTTTGCGCCCAAAATATGAAATTTTGTATTCTCTTGAACCTCTGAATGACAGCTGGCAGAGCATATTGACCATCTGCTGCAGTTTAAAGGCACCCATGGCATTATATGCTAGAATATACCATTTGCGACTGGTAAATAAATGGGCTCCGAGCAACAAGGCGCTTTCAAGATTTCACACTTTTATAAGTGTGAAACAACAAGTTATAGGAAGCTTATTGATTTCTACACTTCAAAGTATCTTTGATCTCTCATTTTTGCTTATTTGTTGTTTGTCTTGGATGAAATTGGATTTTTTTGCTGTGAAATTGACATTTTTGGGGGTATTTAAAAAAAAACACACACAAAAAAGACATTATCAAAATTGCTTGGAGTGAAAATATCTAACAAGGTCATTCTTTCCCCACCCCGCATAAGCCCCCACGTGCCTGTCCATATGGTTTGTTTTGGTATTTTGTTGCAGATATTGAACACAAAAGCTTTAAATCTTAAAGGGACATTTAAGCTTTAACAGCCCTTAAATCGCCTTCTTCGGACCGAAAACACCCGCATGTGAAAATGTGATCTAAAATGGCCAAATGGACAGATAATCCAGCCAAACTTAATATATTGGTGCAATATGAATAGGAAGATAATAATATGCAAGAAAAACACATTTCATTCAGAACATATTTTTCCTTTAGGTTACAATATACTAAATCTTTTTGGAGTGCAATGCTATACTCTTTAAAAACCTGAACATCATTTATAAGAAGACACAATTCTCTGTGTGGGCACTTGCCATGACTTTATTTTAGAATGTTTCTTTGTGCATGTGGTAGGGAAAACATTGATGTTTAACAGAAATTCACTCATTTGCTTGAAGGTTAAAGACTACATGAGACTTTGACAGATGGCGGGAAACCCTCATCCACTGGTACGAACCCGGTAAATTGATGGCTGTAAAACAGTGACCGCTGATTCGCATCGAGTTCTTTCTTGCAAAACGCATGACCCCCCTTTTTTATTGTCTAAATCATTGCGGCTTGGAATGCTCTTTAAGAAAAGGTATGGTTATGGGGGTCTCTATGCGCAAAAGTTTGACTTTATTTTTTGTTGAAGTTATTGCTTTTACATTGAATTTGTGTAGGAAATCTTTTGGTATATTGTAACCTGTACCTGCTGACTCTTTGTAAACAAAGGGGCAGGTAATCCAGAATAAACGTTAAATTGACATAACAAACAATTTGATTGGCTGAGCTAAGTCGGGTTCTCGAGATGACGAAAATGCTCTCCTCTTTTATTTAATGCACTCTGCCTTTTTTCTGCACCGCTCTTTTTTTAATTGTACGCCGCTTTTATTTAGTTTTGCACTCCTCTTTTTTCTATCTCGTGGCCACGACATAGCCAACTCGTGGCCACGAGATAGAAAAAAGAGGAGAGCAATAAAACAAGAGAAGCACCGCTCTTTTTTTAATTGCACGCCGCTTTTATTTAGATTTGCACTCCTTTTTTTCTAGAAAAAAGAGGAGAGCAATTTAAAAAAAGAGAAGTGAATGTCACCTCTATGCAACCGTACATCGTTCAGAGAATGTATCTCCCCTTTTTCTGAACACAGCGATGAGGTCGTTAGTAAAGATACAGTACTGTATAATTAATTGTTGTGCGTGAACACAATCGAAAAATGTCTTTAAGCAGGACAAACCGTATATTTGAGCAGTACTGTATACATGTTATAGTATGCGAAATAGGTGGTAGTGTCCCACATGTAAATGCATAGCGAATTTAGCCTACTAATTCTCTTACCAATAATACACTTAAAGACTGGGCAGAGAGACCTGAACATGCGTTATCTAAATTTGCCACACCGTCTAATCATCGGTGATGAGAACGGCTGTTATTGACGGACACAAATAAGTAGGACAGTAAATTCGTTATCACTTAAAATGTGGTTATTAGCGAATATCGATGTAATAATGTAGACGAAAATGTAAAAGAACATATGCGGCGTGACTGTATTAAAAAACGATTAACGTTGTGATGCCTAAAGATAGACCAGGCAAATTTAAATCCGAGGAATTGCATAATATGCGCCGCGAACTCACCAACCAACCATTTTTGGTCGTGGCCGTGCTAAAGGGAGACGTCGCGAGGTCCGGGACGTTTATTTGTAACGTGGTCTAGCGAGGGAACAAAGATGCGAGCGCGTGCAGTTGGGCGAGGTCAGATGAAATTTACATGATAGTGTGATACAGCAAGACTGTAAGGTGGTTCAACGCATTTAATAATCAAGTGCTTCACTTAAGTTGGCATTGAAAGATGTTCACAGATGTAACGTTTGACCCGAATAAATCGCAGCTTTTCATAAGAACATTTATTGACAAAAGCTTCACGATTTTATATACATCAGAATATATATGGCATTCAAATAACGAAGTAATGCTTATAATATTTACGTTGTTATTTTCTGTTATGAATAAATATTTCCATCATATAAATAATACATTGATTATGTAATGATACATTGTTTAATGGAATATTACAACAGCGTTATATTGTATTTACAAATTTTACTGGGCAATTTTATTAAACCGGATGAATGTAAAACGGTCTTGCATATAGAAGTGAAGGCTACAGGTTACCAAGCCACCATTGGGTAGAATTACTTTAGTGTACATTACATAGTGTTGCATGCATCTAGAGAGCAATAGTATTGAAGCGTGCGAGATTTCATTCCATAAAATTGTAGCAATACATTGTAAACCATTATACAAGTTATCATAATAAAATCAAGCATTTTAGGCAAATATGTTATATAACCAAACGATTTCGTCTACCACATGCTGGCATGTACACGAGGACAATTTCTGCTTTCGGGATAATACATTGACATAGCTTTGTCAGCAATTGGCTAAATTAGAGTGAGGAAGATCTAAATTCGTGCGGATTAAAAAGGCTGAACAAAACTTAGCTTTTTTTTTAATGTATGCTTGCATCCTATAATCATTTGGGAGCAGTTACAATACTATTATCATTTCCTCCTATTTATCTTCACGTTTTGATGTAGTATACGAAACGGTGAAAAGCCAAAACTGTATTTATAGCTTACATTATTATATTCAAATTAAATTCTAAAACAAGTATTTGTTAGTCATTGTAGTGCGAAGAAAATACAGATTTATTTCCTACATATACATGTATACCACATCTCATCACTAAGGACTTAATAAAAGTATTTATATTATTAAAAAAGCTGCAAAAACAGTTATCGATTTGCGTTTCATGAAAATATTTGACGCCCTCGAGTGTTTAACCCATATATGCATCTAGAAAAAAGGCCTTGATGCGGCGTCTCATCAGGGTCTGCGCTGTTTGCTTAAAGGAATTTCTGTAAAAAAAAAGTATTCTAAATAAAGAAATAAATATACTAGACATCCCTAACTTTGGAAATAAATTGATCCAATTTTGAAGGATGGGAGATTCCACTACGCATAAATGGGTTAAAAGAAAACAAAACCATGCGTGTGTTGGCGAATATCTGTGTCCATGTACACGTTTCCCTCAAGTTATTCAATGCTGAACAGTTTAATCAGTCGAACAACAGAATATTTTAATAAGCACGTAATGTCTTTCAATCAAATCATGCTAACCTATAACAAAAAAACTTTCAATATATTAAAGCAATTATTTAAATCAAAGTCCTGACAGTACTGGTGTGACGATGCTTTTGAGGAGGATTGATATAAAAGCATCTATTTAATTTTATCTACATCACCACAATTGTGTATATGAGTACGAAAATTTTCGGTAGGAAAATAAATGGGTACGAAAATTTTGGATACAAAAATTATGCCCCCCAAAAAATGCCTACGAAAAAAAGATTTGGTGACGAAAAAAAGAATTGGTTAGGAAAAAAAATTGGGTACGAAAAAATTTGGTTACGAGCAAAAATTTGGTTACGAAAAAAAAATTGGGTACGAAAAAAATTGGGTACGAAAAATGTAGGGTACGAAAAAAAATTGGGGGTACGGGGAAGTAGTACCCGTGGGGAGCTTGATCCATTCCACGAAACTGGGAGACGGGTTACATTCTCGATCAAATATAACAAGAAATATCTTTAAAAAGATATTTGACGTGTGTTTTCTGTACCACTTATCTTTAAAAACGTTCTGTTACAGTAAAACGTTTGTGGGTTATAACATTACGTTTCAGCATATAAATTCAAAACTTGACATTTTCTTTAATTACACCATGCTCTTTAATTTCACATGTATATCATACCAAACTTTATATTTCGTTGTTTACTTTCCTAAGTTAATGATGCTATGTGTACGGACTTGATTTCACATGCCCATGTGCATGAACATATATTTTTCTCTTTTGATTATTTTTTTCTCTAATTCAATAAGCTTTGACATGTTTGTTCGTTAAGTACGGCAATAATTTCATGATGATTCCCGAAAGTAGGTATGAGCACATAGTCGTAAGAGCACTTGAATACGTGAGTTCGACCATGAACACATGGTAAGGTTAACTAAATCTCTGCGATATGACCTAATATGTGTTTAAAACAGCAAACAATATCCAACAAACGAATGAATTATCAAACATAGTATGTGCACTGATGCGGCTCTGTAATTTCTGTTTGAAAAGTTTATTAAATATGCAAAATGAGAAAGCATGCATAGGAGCGAGTTTCATAGATATGTTACTGTGTGTGTGTTTCAGAGTTTATTTACAGGTCCTACTGGCCTCTTCACGAGGTTACTGTAGCCCGACCTATATAGATATGTTATGCTGTTTATATACCATAGTCGCAACGACGTTTACAAATGGCAGGTTCGAAATAATTCGTTTTCTTTACACTCATGATCGCGTTGAAAGTTAATTATACACGTTTTAATTCGCAATTTATTTACTGAATCTCGACAAATGTCAAATACAATACAGAAATTGCATAGTTGTTTCATTGATCTATAATTATGTAATGGATTGAATATAACTGATTTAAAATTAACGTTTTCAAACTATTATTAAATCTTTTCCCCTGAATATGCTGTCCTATTTATAGCTGAGCTTCCTATACCTTTATCAATGATAATCAGCGAGGTATGCCGATTAGAAAAATTGAGCTATCTCAATCGGACTGGCTCGGCCTTTTACATTGGTCGCCATTGTGAAGAATTTTACATGGTATGATAACTTAGACGATGCTTCGCAGCATTGTCAAAAATGAAAAAAATATGACTAACGAATAGTAGCCTCATGATGAACACGATTTCCTCTTATAATTTGAACTTTAATTCAAACTCAGAAGTGGAATGAATAAAACACCAAAACAAATCATATTTCTTACAACTGAAAAGTCGTCCTTCCCATCTTTTAATTGATAGCGGTGTTTATTGTCAGTTTGTTGTTCGATCGGAAACCTTCCCACGCACACAAGGTAACAACAAATGTTTTCCTTAATTCACATGAAACATATTTTGAACGCCTACGTTACCACATGTAGTTTTCAGGGGTGTCAATTTTCCGGATTATTCCGGAAATCCGGATTTGAGCCGGCCAGGGTTGATTTTGAGGTGAATGTAAATCCACACTTTTGCTAAGCATTATAAACACATGTATGATCACACATTCAAATAGGTTGGTATGCACATCTTTAAAACGAAAATTTAAAACAATATTTACATTTAGAAAAAGATGAGACCACAAACCTAATGGCACTTTGTCAAAAATATGTCATAGCAAGTTTTATATTGAACATAACAGCAATGTTTGTGTTTCATCTGTAACACTACCGATATTTAAATTAATATTATCTCTGTCATACATACATGTGTAAAACCTCACATTAAATGGATGAAATACATTGATAAATCTTGATGTATTACTACAAGGCTGAAGGAACACTTTAGTTGCCATGGTGTTAAGATAACGGTTAAAGGCTGTGCTTCCTTTTTCTAGGTAGGCTGTCACTGTCCATTCCTTGGTTTTTAACTTTTGGCTTTGATGGTTTTGGACACACAGTATCCCTGGCATTGTATGCTCTGAAGAATGGGCTAATTGAGTCATACAAATACCACTGTCTGCGCAGGTCAAGGCCCGGGGCTGGTTTGGTGGGTGGGAGTTCTCCAGCTGCCGGACTCAGAGGCTTCAATATATTGAAACACATTTCTTCCGAATCCATGTTCTCCTTACAGGTAACAATACCTGGTTTCGACCGATCCATAGTAAAATGGTGGTACTTGGTTATGTTTTTCAATAGCTTGAAAAACTGTTCCAGGTAAGTTTTCCAAGCGAAGAAGACAACCGGTTTGTTGTCATCTTGGACCAGCTGTGGAACATTGTGGCCTGACTTTGATGAAGCTGTAACACTACCAGCAATCTCCTCCATGGTCTCTGCATTGGATGACCTCCACTTAAGCTTCCAGATGCCAAAGTGGTAGTCTGGGGCAAACTTGGTGTGTCCAGTAATCATGCAGTTCAGGCTCATGGTTTCATGGAGCCCTGCAAATGCAAGGTGACAGTGTCATAACAATGAATCTGATATTTAATGCACATTTTTAATGATATGTTTATATGGTTCTGACAGGTCATCACAATTTATCATGTTATCTTTCTTATAAAAAATCTTAAAACAAGAGATGTGTTTGTCAGAAACACAATGCCCCCTTACTGCGCCGCTTTGATTTTTTTTTTTTACCTCTGACCTTTTAGGATGACCTTGACCTTTCACCACTCAAAATGTGCAGCTCTGTGAGATACACATGCATGCCAAATATGAAGTTTCTATCTTCAATAATGCAAAAGTTATGACCAATGTTAAAGTTTTCGGACGGACAGACAGACTGACGGACAGTTCAACTGCTAAATGCACCCCTAACGGGGGCATAAAACAAAAACAAACAAGAGATGTGTTTGTCAGAAACACAATGCCCCCTACTGCACCGCTTTGAAATAAAATGTCCATATTTTGACTTAAAGTTCCATATTTTGACCTTAAAGTTCCATATTTTGACCTTAAATTTTTGGGACAGACAGAATGACAGACCGACAGGCCAAAAACAATATACCCCCTCTTCTTCGAAGAAGGGGGCATACAAAAGTTAGAGATTAAACATAAAAATCACCAAACTCTTGAGTTTATGGATACTTAAACAAACTCATCAGTAAGAAAATTCAAAATGCATACCTGTCAGAGTCCGCCACATGGCATACCAAATCACTGTGTGGTTCTTGTTTTGCCCAACTGCATTATCAAAGTGGATCTGAAATTGCAAATTGCTTAAGCAAAATAGAAGTAAATATTTAACCAGAAAACATAAATCTGTGGAAATTTATCACAACGCAAAAGGAGATATATTTATTGTATAAAGAGTAATGAACAAGAGATGTGTTTGTCAGAAACACAATGCACCCAAATGCGCCAATTTGAATTTTTGTTGTTGTTGACCTTAGACCTTTGACCTAGAAGGATGACCTTGACCTTTCACCACTAAAAATGTGCAGCTCAATGAGATACACATGCATGCCAAGTATCAAGATGCTGTCATCAATAATGCAAAAGTTATGACAAAACTTTACCCTAGAGGTAAAAGTTTTAAGACATACACACAGAAAGAAACAATGACGGACAAAAACAATATACCCCATCTTCTTCAAAGAAGGATGCATAAAAAGTAGGCTCCAGACACCGTGTTAACTCTAATGAATGATATGTTCCAACAAAATTAATTAAATTTGACAACAGATAAAATATCTAACAGAAACACAATAAGAAATAACAAAATACTGCAGGCAACATAAGGCATGTATTTAAATCAAATAGGTTATTATTATTATTGTTATATTATTACCTCTGCATGCTTTTCTCCAACACCAAAGTGTTGGAAATGATGGTGAGCCAAGCTGACAACACTTTCAGCACCCTTCTCTGGCAGTTCTGCTTCATCGATTAGATAGAACACTTGTTTTCCTGTGAAAGAAAAAAAAACAGAATGAAATGATGTTGTAACAAAATTTATATGGTACTGCAACAAAAGATTGTAAAAACATCAATATGGTACTGCAACAAAAGAACAATTAAATCATGATATTTATAAGCAATAAATTAATAAATTATTATTGTTTAACTATTGCATTTTACTCATTTATTATTTCACACCAGAAGCGGAAACGGTTCAACCTTTCAGGCTTTCAGTCAAATTAACACAATTACTGTGACTAAAAAATTAATAACTGGATAAAAAATAATGGCATTTTAGTGTGTGTGTTTGCTATATTCAAATATGTGGAATATAACTCAGTTCATCCCAAGGGGTGTTAATTTGTCAATTCTGCTGAGAAGATGAGATAACAGTATGCCTTTACCTGACCCTTCTGCACACATGCCAAAGACATGGCATTTTCTGGGGCTGCAGAAGTATATTGGGCCCACTTGCTGTGCATGATGGGGGTAATGCACATTCTGTGCAAAGTCCCATGAATAGTGGTAGCAGATGTCTCTGCTACAAGGCTCGGCACCTGCAAACAAACAAAACTGAGTTTTGAAAACTTAAAACGGAGACAATAAATTTCAGGAGAAATATTTTACAAGAATTGAATAAGCATTTGTTGGCACATCTAAAGCTCATAAGGTTAGAAGGCATATTTATTTTATAACAGCATTTTGTGAAAGTGTATTATTATTATTATTATCCATATGCTACTCCAACATATTTTTGTATGGTAATGCACACCTTCATGTAAGTTTTCATTTAAGAAAATTTGCTTGCTACTCGCTGTCATCTCTCTGTACTGTTCTCTTTGCTTGTGAGCCAGATCCAAGTGGGACTTATAACTAATGACAATTTCATTTTTTTGTTCATCAGTAAATTGGCCTGTTTGACTTAACTTAGACCCAAATGTTTGACATGTCATACACAAGTCAGTCATTGGCTTTGCCAGCGCAATTTGTGGACATAGGTCATTCCAAAGTGATCTAAATGTCTTTAATGAAATCTGTCTGTAATGGGACAGTTTAGCACTTTGGTTATACAAATCATGCACTTGTGCAATTGATTTATCAGAAGGCAAGAGCAGCATTGTGCGATCTGGGCAGTTGGGCAGGCGTCCTGGTAGAGGGAGTGCATTTTCAGTAGCGTATTCATGAATAAAATCTTTAACATTTTGCCTATCTTCAAAGCATAAGGCATTTGCTGGAAGTTTTCCAGTGTTTCCGTGCACCCTGGGCAAAATACCATCTTTATCAAGAGAAATAGCAATTTTTTGCAATGTACTGCATGAAATGGCATGTGCAAACACAAACGTTTTCTTGCAAATTTTCTGCCCCATAAAGAAATATGTTTGTGATGGCTTTTTACGTATTTTTTCCTTTTTTCTGTTTGTTGAGGTCTGTGAAGTATTAACCCGGTGTGCAAATAAGCTGCTCTTGATCACTAATTCCCGCTCACTTCTACTCATTTCTAAACATGAATTTCTGTAAGAAAATAAACTGTCAAAGTCTACCACCATCGAACAAGGTTTGGGATTAATTGACATACATTGACAAGAGTCTTGGCGCATTCTATTGATAATTTCTAACTCTTCATTGTCCTCATTTCTTCCATGTGTGGGCATGCATTCAACAAAAGAATTAGTTTGACATTCATCATCAACAATTTCATTGTTATCAAATACACCATCAAAGCTGTCACACTCATCACTATTAATAAGAGTGGCGAGAAGGGACCTTTCAACAATGGGAGGGGAATGTGAAGAAACATTTTCCTGGAAATACAGTTGATCAACTTCCTTTAGTTCATTAATAAATTCAGGGTCATTCTGTGATGAATCTAGCATGTAGGGAATAATTGATGCCTGGGATGATGTAAACTGGCTCATTTTTAATGATTTTCATAAAAACATTTGTATTAACCTGCCGACATTTTCAGTTGCTAAGTTAAACTGTCAACACTGATTCCCACAACCCACAATTACTTCCGGGTCAATTAAATTAAAGCTATTCAAACGAATAGTTTATTATCAAAATTAGGTAGACATGTAAAGCAATAGATAACACTTACCTCGTACAAATAACGATCCAATTAACACTCAGTTGCTTACTTAATAGCGGAAATAAAAGCGTTTTACCAAACAAATGTGTCAATTACAAAACCGGAAATTTTACATCGTAGCAACCAGTCAGATAAAACTCTCTTTATGTAAAATCCGCAGACATCTACGGTTAATTTATACTATATAACGGAAGAAAAACGATTTTCTTGATTCATTTGTCAATATTCGAAACAATGTAGGTTTCTCATGTAGGTTTTTCGTCTATTTTGTGCACGCAAACGAACGAAAAAATGAGTGTAATTTCAAACATGTTTTTGTCACGCGTTTTTTCGCGTTGTGACGTTAGCGCCGGAATAGTCAAAATCGCGTTCCCTCTCACATATATATTCAAACACTTAAGTTGATTAATACATGTCATTAAAGTCGTCTTAACAAAGTATTGGCAGATATAACCAACTACAAAGATTATACTATTTTGCTTTAACCCATTTATGCCTAGCGTCCTGAAAAAAGGGACTTTGCAAACAGCGTAGACCCATATGAGACGCCGCATGATGCGGCGTCTCATCTGGGTCTACGCTGTTTGCTTAAAGGAATTTCAGTAAGTAATATTCTAAATATAGAAATTAATATACTAGACATCCCTAATTTTGGAAATAAATTGACCCAATTTAGAAGGATGGGAGAGTCCACTTGGCATAAATGGGTTAAAACACTAATTGCGTTGTTGTCTCATTTTTTATATATATTAAATATATTTAGACAATATAATATTTTTGCTATCGCTGCAATTACACGTTCGATTAAAAATGTTTGTTGTCGGTGATTTTAACGGACGACTTATGACCCAGGGAAAAACTGTAAAGCGCCTTTGAACGCACATCTCGAGTATGAAAAGGGCGCTATATTAATGTGGTATAAAAAAAAATAAAAATGTTGGTGTGTTTTCGTTTTTAAAGCTTTACTCTAAGGAGAACACAGGATTATGTGTGTTGTTACATCACGCTTATGACGATTGGTAATATTGTGTTTTTCTTGCTTAACTTTATTTTAAGAAATGTGTATAAATGTCTATTAACAACCAAAACATTTGGTTTTGAATAAACTAAGTACTCGACAACCATACAATTGTTATACCATCTATTTTTTTGGTTTGTTAATTGAGACAAAGTTTGTTTCATTTATTTTGCGATATATTGTATATTTAATATGCAACCATTTAGATATTACCCATTGTGGGCGAATTGACATGACTTAAAAAATATTTCATAAATGCAACATTACAATTGTAAAGGATATGTTGTATCAAGTGGAGTGGGTGGGGGTCGTGCATATATCTGAACTTACTGCGTTTAAGTTACGTTAGTTGGAACGGACTTTTTCCAAATGACGTCGTTGTCGTGATTTTACTGAAGGAGTAGAGTGTATTTTAACCCTGATAGCCACTTTCTATTTATATTTATTTTAAAATGAATACGACCTTTCGGCTCTACGGTGTTTGTGCTTCCCTAGGTTTTTTGTTTCAAGATCATAGTCGTCGGAATAAAACAGGTTATTGAAGGAAACCTTTTCACAAATCTGCTGTTTACCTACGTGACCTTGGTTGTGCGAATATCATTTTCTCTAATAATGCACACTATTTTCGCATGTGTACAATAAAATATAACAACATTATTCTCCCGACAAGCTTTATGTCTAATAATTAATTTATTGCCGAGTCCTATTCGTTTAACTACTATTTCAGGAACTTACAATCTTTTAATCACATTTTGGGACCTAACTTTCAAAAGACAAACACAGCGTATATCTATGTTAAATGTTTTTGCACGAAACAGATGTCGTGAATGAAATCGGCATATATATGAGAATTTTGATTTTTTTAATATACACCCCTTAAGTATTGATATAAACACAATCACATAAGCTTTCAATGCGAACAAGTACCTATTTATTGATTTAACAAATAATGTAAATTAAGAACTGTTTAATGAATAAGCAATTGTAATCATTAATACTTATTGATTAATACTGATTAATCATTAATACTTAACCATAGTAGTAACGTGTGTGGAAAGAGTACCCAATCATAGTTATGTGTACTATTTGTTTGCATTGAATTACAAATTACTGTTGTAAACGTTTCATCTACCCTTATGTAGTTATTGTTTCAAGAAATACAGCTGACACAAAAATTTATACCAGTTGTCATTGGTCAAACACTTGTCTTTTATTGTCCGCTATCGAATTGGTTTTGCAACATTTACTATAATTTATATTGACAATTTTACCCCATTTAGTTCTGAATTCCTCAGACATCATTTATTTAATATTGTTTGTATATCTGTTCAAAGTGTTAACATGTATTTTGTATGTAGTTTACTTGCTTTATGTCGGCATAGCACCAACAGTTTGGCGTAAGAATCACAAAACATGGTGTTGAAATTAGTCTCCTCGGACTTTACCCTCCCCCCTCCCCATCCCCTCTTCACCGTAAAGTATTGTGGTATATCAAACAAGGGACGTTTTGAATATATATTCTATCACTATTCTTTTATTATTTCAGCATGATTATATTTCAGCACACTGGGTATATTTTATGTCAATGTGTCTTGTCTGCCATTCGGAACAAGGGCGGGAAGTCTTGTGGTAGTGATGTCATCGGTTGTTTCGTCCATCATTCATAAAAATAGTTCATATTCACTTATAAATTAGCAAAGTATTAATAAAATAGTGATTAACTCAAATGTCCATCGGGATAACATGTCGTAATTAAGAAAACACAATATTAAACTACTCGTATTCGGTACCCGTTGAGGATGTTAAAAAATCGTTCTATTAATCAAAACTACAAAACACAGAACTAATCAATCTAACTTCTTCTAATTTGATCTAAATTACACGTACATGGCTTTTATAGATACCTGATCGTTTTATATATGGATTATAATAACAATGTAACACAAGATAAGACAATACAAACTCAAATAATAAAACATAACCAAAAACTCAAAAAAAAAACATAAAAAATATTTGACCGTAATAACGTGGTGTGTAATGGCGGCAGGGATAAAATATTGATAAAATATTGATGTGCTCAATAGCAGACGTATCTGTGAAGATCGAACATCAATGTATACGATCTCAAACCGGATTGGTACGATCGTACGTGACCATGCCGGTATATGAATTTTGCAGACATTAAGCAGCTGTTTCATCGATCGCGTAATGTAGGTATAATACCACACTTACACTGATTTCACGCATATACAAAATCATACGATGATGTTTACATTGAATTTTTTTAATATATTTTTTAAATAAGTACGTGTATATCATATGACGTTAGAAAATATGTAGCAGATTGTCAAAAGCACCAGGCAATAGTGTAGTCATTTGTATCTCTTCAAAATGTATTGAATTTTTTCATTAACTTTATGTATACCAATTGACGTAGGAAACCCTGTAGCAGAATCTAAAACAACTATCAAAGTTAGAAAATTGTCATAGATTATCCTAAATCATTTTTTTAATTAACTACACGTATACCAGTTGTGTTTTCGGGTTTTACTCCGGGTACTCCGGTTTTCCCCAAAATCACAAGACCACGCCAAAAATAAAAAATACCCATTAAAAAACTTATAGCTGGAAATGACAGCTATTAATAAAAAAATCGTCCAACTTTTGTTAGTCCAATGACATAATGCAGTCCCAGAAGCGGAAAAGCCTCATAAACTTGGCGGCGGTGGCTGTGATGGTGGCCGGGGCTGCAATGGTGGTAGTGGTGGTGTTGGTGGTTTCGGCGATAGCGACGTCGGTGATGGTTTGTTTTATATTTTACATTTTCATTTTCAATTATAATCGAAATGCGTGGAATATACTAAATTAAATCCCATGATTTGAAATTGAAAGAAGAGCAGACATGTTCTGTGGTAGCATAATATCAAGTTAGGTCCGTGTATATACCGTCTTTTCCTTTTTCATTTAACATTCGAAACAACGAAACACGAAAATCAACGCATATAAATTCATATTCCGATTTTCTAATAACCGAAACTTAAACAAAATACGAAAACAAAATTAACTTCTTTGTCCGTAAATATACCGTGTTTCCGTTTTGCATTCGACAAAACGATACATGAAAAACAACGTATATTAGTTCATAGTTCGATTTCTTAATAACCAAAACATAAACAAAATTCGAAAACCAAAACGTTTTTGTATAGCTTTAGGTATTGAACAGAGTATAAAACAAAACACGAAATGTATTTTCCTATTCATATTTCGCAAATGTTGGTCCCGTTTACCGTTCTTGATTTGGTAAAACGAAAAAAGAACAACGAGTGGCGCTGCGCTGCTGTACTAGGGAAATAAATCATTATTGATATCCTTATGCAGTTTTCTACCTTTCTTCAGCGGAGATGAAATAAAAACAATCCCATTACTTTCTACATTGTACTATTATCTGCTTTACACATGAAAAAAATCCACACTTTTGCTAAGCATATAAGTTAAATTGTTTTCGTCAATATTTCCCCGAGGGCATGCACTGCCTCATGATGCCTTGTTACGGCATTTCGTAGGTCGTCCTGGGTCCTTCACTTCGGGCATCTGACTGGCGGTGGGCTCACGTACAATGTGACCACGCAGGCAATACATTTAACCACCAGTGCTTTGCAACAAGTTGCACATATAGGGTGCAACACTGGTCTTAAAGTAAACACTCGATGTTGTTATAAAGTTCAGGGCAAAGGTTTAAATGACTTAAGCAATGGGTTGACGTACTGTGTTCTTTTAAAATGTATCAGCATAATAACGTTAAATGCTTTCTTTATAGGAAAAAGAAAATATTCTTATAACAATTATGGAATAAATTGAAATTCTTTACAAGAAAATTACAGTCAAATATAAGAAAAAGAACGCTATGTATTCTTGACGTTGTTACAAATTAATTTTTGATCTTTGAATAACGTTTTTGTTTTGTTTTACAGAATTGATCACTCAAGGAAAAGCATCCTTGACGGCGCATTCCTCTTCCCGGCTCACGGAAACAACCACCTTAGCTGGCTCAGTTGCCTGTTGACGTTCCGGGACATCCCAGGTCCCGTAAACAACCTAACCCTGTCGTGGCCCGTCGCGCCCCTCACCGCATCCGTTCAGAGAAATTAATTCAGCAAGTAATAAAAGTAAAGAAACCGAATTATAAGCTTGTTTGTGATTCTAAAATGGTCCTATTCTGATTTTCATTGTAAAGACAACCAGGGTCTTATACAGAAAACTTTAAACCATATAGTTAGTTGTTATAGTTATGACGCATGAAATTCGTCTACGTTCTGTACGTAACTTTAAAAAGTCCAAATTGTATGGCGGCGTTATGATATCGG
The DNA here is from genome assembly GCF_020536995.1 of Dreissena polymorpha. Classification (NCBI taxonomy): domain Eukaryota; kingdom Metazoa; phylum Mollusca; class Bivalvia; order Myida; family Dreissenidae; genus Dreissena; species Dreissena polymorpha. The sequence continues at coordinate 7,583,594 of NC_068369.1, forward strand.
TAGGTAAATATTTGGTTAGGATTGACTTACAGCGCTTTTCCTTGGACATTAAATACATTAAGTTGTTATTCAATATGCACATTTATTAATATTATTTAAGTTTATTTTCTTTTATTCAAGCGACAACGGTATCATTAAGGTTGTTCGGGTATAACTCTGGTTTTATAGCTTAAATCACTCGGTATATCTGCGTGCAGTTGATTAATGTAACGTTTATTGATTATGCATCGAAATAACTGGACATTATGTATTGCACACCTTGCACTTTACCATTCCATAAAAATTTGTGATTGTTTAATGCATTCTCTTTTTGTCCTGTTTAACCTGTAAAATTTGGGCAAGTTTTGTGATAGCTTCGTTGTGTTTGAAAGTTTGATTAATATAATTATTTTTGCGATATTTTCTTTAGAATTCATTATTGCATTTATTTCTCACTAATATCGTTTCTTTTACATTTGTACTTTCAATTTAGTGATCATCTATAATCTTCATACAACAACGAATTTCCAGGCCTATAAAATCACGTAATGTTTATCAAAGGTTAAGGCTAAGGGGCGTTTTCTTGATACGACAGCAAAAGTTAATATGTTATGAAGTGCTATTCATGTGTTGCCTCTTTACTCCTATTGACGGGTTTTTCATTTATTAAGTTATCTTTTATAAACTTGAAACCAAAATGGTATTCTACTGTTTGACACGAACGGTAAACAAAATGGTCCTCGGGACCGTGGATCGCTCATATGGAATGTGAATTATTGAAATGTGCATATTTTTTTTAAGAATGCGCATGCATAAGGAAAAGTTTTCTTAGATTAAAAAATAATACCATCCTTAAGCGAATTTATAAGATTTTAGTTGAAGTCATCATTCCTGTATAAACATAAAGTCTTTGTAAATGCTATTCTTGGCAGTTGATATAATCAATTTTTTGTTAGGGTGGATGTATTTAAAGTGGCCTTTATTCCCGGGCCAGTTAATTGGAAAAAGCAATTAGTGGTTAATACGATTCACGTCATTACGGCAATTTGGGCATGACGTGTGATCGAAACTTTACGTGACAGGGCTATTATTGCTCTTAAAATGAAAGCAACTCCTCTCGATAATAGGACCCAACCGAGTTTCTTGTAAAATAATTATTGCATATTCATTAGGGATGCAAGAGATTACACAAATCATTAACCGGTTAACCGTTTTCCGTAACCGGTTATTAACCGGTTAACCGAAACGCCTTAAGTAGTTCAAATGATTAAGAGTACGTAAATTATGTCATACCGCTCGAACCGCTCTGTAGAAACGAAAGTTATTTCAAATCTGAAATTGGTTGCTTTAATAATATGCCAGTTTCGTGTATTATGTAATTTATTTTAATAATTTTGTAAATGTATATATTTTATTTAGTTTTCCTGCGTATATGCATACAGTAGGAGTAAAAAAAAAAAAAGAAATACATGATGTTCCTTTTCACGTGTCATTAACTTATTTTTTGTTGGGCCGCTTAAATTACGTTCGCGTCGTGTCGCTCACGAAAAGTGTGTGTGCCTTTGTTCATTCTGTTTTAATTTTTGAAACTCAAATTGACTTATTATAAACACGTTTTTTCCTCGACGAAAAATGGGTCATGTGTGTTCAATGATTCCGCATCTCTTCTTATTCGATAATTGCATATTTTGTTTTTTTCATGTGTGCGTCTTTAGACATAGTATTATCGTTTGATGTTAATTATACATTTAAAAAATGTGGGTCAAATAAAGTACACGAATGCAAATTAAATTATTTTTTTCAAAGAAATGTAAGTTGAATATTTTATATAATTAGTACATTCATTTAAAGCGAAGTAATAATGTATTATGATCTCAAATACTGATAGTTACGTATGTTTGTTAACACACCATAGCCCGCAAATTTTAAGCAATTACACAAATACTGAATTTAACGGTTTTATCTTTAGAATATTTTTAATTGATGTTAAATTATTTAATAAGTTAAAAATTCGCTTTCTTAAAAAGAACTTGCATCCTACGGTACTGTTCGGATCGTTGGGCGTAAATTATAATAATGATATTTATTTCTGATAAACACATACGACGTTAACAACACAAGATTTTTAACTACAAATGCAATTCTTGATAAAATTGTTACTTATACTTATAAACACGGTATTTTCGCGAGCAATCGGTGTTGGATGTTGGTTACCAAAGCATCAAAATAAGCCGTCCTACGTCCCAACTGATTTTTACCGCGAGTTGGATAAACGTGTCAATAACGTCTTCGCTAATATCTCCCACTTCACGCAGTTCGCTAGTTAAATGTTCGCGAGTCAAACAAAACAATCGTGCCAATTATCACAAAGGTTTTGATTTATTGCTTTATTCCTTTGATTGTTGACACGTTATTTATTACGGTCGATTGTGCTGCATGTTGTTCTAGCTAGTCGCTAGTGCAATTTGACAGTATGTCACGCGCAAAAAGTAAAATCTTACGAATTATTCCATGAAAAAAAAATCCAAGTTAACCTTTTCCTGAAAATGTAACCGGTTAACTGGTCGTTTCGGTAGGACAGACAGAACAGACAGACAGACAGACAGACAGACAGACAGACAGACAGACAGACAGACAGACAGACAGACAGACAGACAGACAGACAGACAGACAGACAGACAGACAGACAGACAGACAGACAGACAGACAGACAGACAGACAGATAGACCGACCACTGGAAATAATTAACCATTAATAAAAATTTGATTTGTTTGTTAATAAAATATCATAAACGCTATAAACGGTCAAAACAATACAACAATACAATCATTTTTACGACGACAAATAATGTCAGTGGACAACACATAAAAGAGACACCCAATCAAAAGTGTTGTCTAGTTGTAACCGCACAATCGCCACATGCGTACTAATTATACTTATGCGTACTAATTATACTTATGCGTACTAATTATACTTACACATATTATCAAGTGAACAGGTAGCACAAATTGTTTCGTTAGGACTTAATTCTTATTGGAACTCGTATAAAAAAATGCATTTCATGTAAACCAATTTCGCCAATTTAATTATAATTGCTTCTAAAACAATATATGAGAGTAAGTATGTTAAATACGTGCCTTTTCTGAAGTGAATCGAGCTGACACGCACGGCGTTCAGTCAATGTTAACACAACGTCGTCTACGGTTTTTGGAGCTCAATGCTTTTATAAACAAAATCGAAATATTAAGGATATTATAGATACATGTATGCATTGGTAAAAAGATGTGTAAACAATGAGAAAAAAACACAACACACCATCGTTTGTCTGTTAGCAACCCTGTTTTTAAATAACATATATCACGTACAAAGACAAATGCGATAGATCAAGGTTGTAAAAACGCTCTTTGTCAAGACCCTACACAGATATAGAAAATCTACACTTGGTTTCATTCCGGTACCAAAGATAAACACACGTTTGAACTTTTTCATTAGTAGGATCTCTAAGAGAAGATGCTTGAAATGTAAACACAAAACGTCAAACATAAAAGAACACAATTTTAATCATCCCAAAATGATAACAAGAATCAAGTCAACTTCAAAGTGACGATGAGTCATTATTTTTATGTGATACAAACCACACAAAATGAGGACAAAGCTGGATCTGAAGAAGACGAAACACAAAAACACTTGTATCAACTTGATAACAAGTTTTACAACTTATGCGTGCCTAGCTTTTATCTTCAAATCTTTTAAAATCACCATTGAATATAACAACACTATCACTAATAATTTATCAACGACACTACTTTTTTTCCGTTTACAAACTAAACACTCACTGAGATAGTACGTAAACCGAATAAGCCACACATGTTCTTTCGAGTGGCAAAAATCTTTGATTAAGTGTGACACAGAAGAGTGTACAAACTATATTGAACTGAAATAAAAGTCATATTTCACGCCCTGCCAGAGCTATGGGTATATAAGAGAGCGTCTGGGTCTAATAGTCTGTATGCCATCTCGAGGAATCGGAAGGACTTCGAACCGTTTACAGACGACGACCATGTATTTGCAGTTGTACTGTTTGATGCTTGTCATCTCTGGGTCACATGGAAAGGGTAATTTTCTTTCTTTTGCTTTTGTTGTATATTGGATAAAAATGAATGATGCATGCAAAGAAAAAAAAATTGCTTACACAAGAAAAGAAACTTAATACATCTTATTTTATGTTTCTTAAGTCGTTGTAAAATCAGAAATACAATATGCGAACAACACAAACAACAGTTGACATGTGTTGAAGTCAAGGTTCAGGGATGCATGTCTTATACTTGTGTCACAAATAGACACCGATCACCCTCCGATCAGCGGCCGACGCATTTTTCCACTCATCGGGCTGGCTATCGGCCGATGATCGCACGGAAACCGGGTCAATTTGTAGCATCGGGCGGCGTCCGGATTAATTTTAAGTCTCACTAAAAAATTTACCCGACGTCGGGCCCGGGAAGGAATCGAGTTGAGATCGAAACAAGATCGGACGATCAACGCACGAGTATCGCCCGGCGATCGCCCGACATCGGATTCATTTAACGTGTATCGGAAAAAAGTAAAGGTACTTCCCAGGGGCATATACATCGGCCGGCGACCGTCTGATTGCCGAAGTGCCTCCGCACGATGCCCGACGGACGCCGGACGGCGCTCGTTAGGATACACGTACAATGAATCCGATGTCGGGCGCACGCCAGGCGATAACCGTTCGTTGATCGTCCGATCTTTTTTCGATCTCAACTCGATTCCTTCCCGGGCCCGATGTCGGGTAAAATTAATCCCGACGCCACCCGATGCTACAAAATGACCCGATGTCCGCGCAATCATCGACCGGCGCCAGCCCGATGAAAGGAGAAAAAACACGTCGGCCGCTGATCGAACAGTGATCGTTGTCTATTTGTGACTGAGGTTTTAAAATTTGTCACTCATCGGACGGCGGACGGCTCCGACGTGTCCAGTCTTCCCGATGCCTGGAGATCGGACACATCGGCCGGCGACCGGATTATTTGTTACTGAGGCATTAGTCAATAAGAATTTACTGCAGCACATAATGTAGCCCTAGGCGAAACCACAATGCAGCTGCACGATTTGGACAAGTTGAGTAGCAATCTAGCCGTGGACGGGAACCTGAATCAGAATCAACCGGAAACACAGTGCAGTACGACCGTCGGATCTGTAGTCAACTTCTGGAGTGTAGAGTTCGGATCTCATTCTATAAGCCGTATCGTTATATACGGACCAAACGACTGTACGTACAGACATTGTTAGATTATACAGTAAATAGAACCTCGTAATTTTGTTGTGCAACTAAATTTAATTTCGATTAAACATATTCGCATTGCAAAACGGACATGATGATGAAATTATCAGTATTTTCTAAGGTTTAATATACATTCATGTATACGAGATACATTCGTTGATTACTTTTCTCGGTGCTTTTCGTGACATTCAATGAATTAAATCTTATTTTCGTGGAAAAGCACGTGGACATGAAACCCTGAGTGGATTTAACGTTTTCGTAAAAAGTAAGGACAGCATCGAGAATGTCTATAACAACACGGGCGTGGCATACGGGTCGGGCGTATTCACTGTGCTCCTAGAAGGAAATGTTATATCTGCGGTAAACATCACCCGTCCAAACATTCTAACCTTGTGTGAGGTCGAGGTCTATACAGGTAAAATAGCATTTCCAGAAAATAGACTACCGATACTGCTTGTTTACTACTACTACTACTACTACTACTACTACTACTACTACTACTACTACTACTACTACTACTACTACTACTACTACTACTACTACTACTACTACTACTACTACTACCACTACTACTACTACTACAACAACTACTACTACTACCACTACTACTACTACTACTACTACTACGACTACTGCTGCTACTGCTACTGCTACTGCTGGAAATTTAACAAATCGGTGTAAGTTTGCATTCCGTTAATGTTGTTCTGTTCCAAATTCTGATAGCCTAAATATGATATATTAAGCTAACAGTTTGTATCGTTTGTTTAACGGGAATCACTTAGGCGTAAACATGTGTATGTTTACCCGAACCCGATTTGTATAATAAGCTTTGTTTTTGTATTGCAAATGACTGTAAACAATATTTTTTGTTCGGAAGATAAAAGCTGTTATTTGATAACAAATGATTTTTTTTCGACCGGTTTTTAAGAAAGATTGTATGTGTGTTTTATGTATCCCCTCAATTCAATTTTAACATTTAAGTTCCCGTAAATCAACAATAACAACAATTTTCACTTATAACTAAAATGCAAATGTAGAACACTTTCATGTGCTGTTATGCAGTTTGTAATGAAGACATCAACGCTGAAAACACATACTACGGTGAAGATTGCCAGTCCACGTGCGGCAAATGTTTAGATGGCGCCGTCTGCAACGCAACCGGATATTGTCCTAACGGATGTTCAGATGGCTGGCACTCAGCCAAATGTGACATACGTAAGTTTTCAGTAACAACTCTATTATAAATACTTGAATAGATGCGGCGCAGCCAATGCAGTGACTCGATACTGTGTGATATGTTACATAATGCACTCTTCAAAACATGTCATGTTTAGAGTTTTAATGAAGTATCATATATTAGAAATCGCGTTAAAACACGCACGTCAAGAATTTGAAATAGATTTATAAGGAAACGTGAATATAATTCTGTGACTGGATATCATTCGCTGAATTACCAGTAGACATTCAATATATTAATATTCTGTAATACAATAACTTGAGATGAACGCACTATTTTCCAAATCACTTGGTCATTAAAAACTACCAGTTATGCAGACTAGCTTGTGTCCCTGAAAAAAAAAACGTGTAGGAAATTACGCAAGTATATATATATATGTTTATGTTTGACATAAACTACTGCGTCAGTCTACATGTCATTGTATGGTGTCCATGTATCAAATTATACATTAGTATGAGTGAAATTTTTAAAAAGTGCCTTTTCAAAGTAAATTGTATGCTGTTACCTTAAGGCCCATATATTACAAGCAACAAAATAAAACATAAACAAGGTTTTGCAAGTAAATTTTCAAGCAATAAATAAGTCCAATAATGCTATGAAATATAAAACCTTCATATTTGATTTATTTGGCACCTAAAGCGAACAACTTAAAAGCAAACCCCAAGTACTATTAAACGTTTCTTAGACAGTTTAAGTGTTTTACAATTTATTTCATGGCCATGCTTGCAATCATACGCGGCATACACTTTTATTTTTTTTTATAACCCATGGTTCGGAATTACTGAAAGCGTTTCAGACGGAAACGACAGCGTCCACAACTAAGGCAACACCACGAACAACAACACCAAAGACGACAACAAGACAAGCATCAACACCCTCACTGACAACAACGCATCCGACTATTACAACATCGGCGGTTCAACCAGGTATAGTGTCATTTGTTTCATGTAGCCATGGGGACTTTAACTTAAAATTTAAAATGACATAGACATAGAGGTTAGTTGGAAAGTTAGATGTGGAAGTTGTTGACAGAAGTTGCTGGCCTAAATTTTGATATCGTTTATACAATTTCGTCACATTAATATAACGGACACGAGTATCGAACTCTAAAACGTTTGATATGAGTTCATATGCATTATCCATTAACTAACTTTGTTAATGAACATGTAAATAATATTCCAAACTGTGCTAGTTTTTCAAAACTTAAGGATTCAAATAATATTTCCACTTGGTGACCGAAGAATGCAAGCAACTACCAACAGGCCGGCGTTTGACTTTCAAAATTATTCCAGATAATGAAGAACAGGCTTTTTTCTTAATCCATCGTGTTATATTGGCATATTTACACGTAGTCCTTTGCAACTAAGAAGATATATACGCTCCTGCATAATCCCCTTCTTTGGTTTCCAACATTACGCTTATAAAGCTTGTAGAGAGACTCATGGGTGTAAAATAAGGCCTCAATACAAAATAATACCAATCAGTGCAATCACCTTGGGTAATCTCTCATTCCCCACCCCCCTAGGTGTACTGATATTTGCATAATTGAAACAAATGATTGCTGAATATGAGGTTCTTAATGTTACCGGCTAAACAATAAAGCTATACACATATTTGTATTAAAAAATAAACATTTTAGGCAGACACTCCATTACGCCATGTCACATATTTGTCTTTAAAATTATCCAACCAGCCAAAATATGCGTGTAACTTTTTAGGCAGACGATCTATTACGAAATAATTATCACGTCAATAAGTGTCCCTTCGCGCGTTTATTCCGTACGGTGGACCCTTACATACTTGACAGGATTGTGCTTTTAGGTGTTGTGCTAACCACTGCCGCCTCGGTCCCTGCAGTTTCTTCATCTTCTTTGACTGGAAGTGCCACCACTGGTAGGTATAATTGAGAGCTGTGCAGTTTGTAATATTCGTTCAGAACTCATTAAGCAAATTAACCGTAGTTAATTCATCAGTGATAATTATTAAATGATAACAACGTTTTTTTTTAAATGCATATTCAGATGACATATACCTTATGAATGCGAAAATACTAATCTCAAACTCAATACAAAGTATTAACTCAAATGTATTTTTAGTACATGTTTAAGTTTCAATGGCTGATAATTTCGAATCAAACTCAATATAAACTTCAAGTATTAACTCAAATGTTTTGTTTGTAAATGTTTAAGTTCTTATGTCTGATAATTCAGAATCAGAGTAAGTTAAAGCTTAGGAATGTTTCTACCAATTGGGCCTCAAGTATTGCTCTTTTTACAACCTACACATTATGATTTTTATATTTATTCAGACGCTAACATTACTGGAACAAGTAATGCAACAACTGAGATTCCACAAAACGCAGGTATACTACAAATAATACACTAATTCACCCTCAGTACCGATATGTTCATGACCAGTCTTGTTGCCCATATATTTATGTTCCTACTCTCAATACTACAGATATAACTAATACTACAAACATCTTCATCAATAGTGTGTGTTTTGCAATTATCAGTGATTCTATTTTGGATTGCATTTGACATTTGCAGAGAACAGCGCCGTTGCCGGTGTCTGGAGAGCGTTGTCTTGGGTAATGGTCGCAATTTCATCTGCAACTATCCTGCTCTTGTAACTACAACACTCGCATGTTTATAATTATTACCGAAAGCGATGTTGTAGTGAGGAAAATAAACGCATGATAATTTCATGTATGCAAAAACTTTTTTGCATAAATGTCGAACGTGTTTGACTTTTGCAAAAATAAAAAATTGCAAAGCAAAGACTATTTTCTCAAAATGTTATGGTCTTAGATATCAGTTGGTGTAAATAAAATGAACTAGATGTGTAAACAACTAACACAAAACAGTCTATTTAAAATAATGTATTTGTTCTTGATAAGATGACATCATGTTAACATATGGTATTTTGGAAGTGTACGGTACACGTTTTCAAGTATAATAGTGCATGTAATTATACAATATAAAGAAAAGAACAGCCACAGTGGTTTGCATTGACCTTTGACCCCAATTGACCACTGCTTTGCAAGGCGGTGACCCCAGATTTAATGTTTAAAGTTTGTGTGATATGAATGTTTTGTATTGTACTGTATTGTATTTCGTTTGCCGTCAGTAAAAGACAAGATGAATGCAATCATAAGTCAAATCCAAAATTTTAGGTTTTTTATCTATAATAGTTTTTGAGATATTGAGTTTTGAACACATGCACCCTTTATACGATCTTATAGCTAAATAATGGTTTTCTATATCAATTGACATTGACAACAAACTCTTTTGTAAATACAGTATACATGTATTTACCGTATAGCATTCACACATAGATTCAATGCATTAGCTACACTGACCATGATTTTTACATTTTATGTGCGAACAAAAGCAATCATTTGAATACAGCGGTTGCTATGGTAACGTCTTTACATAAAATACATTAATTTCATTAAAATTGTTTAAATATCAGGAAAAAAACTAAATATTTACGTTTTTGTCAAATATATGATCAAACTGCTTATAGTCAATGATCTTTATTTCAACATGGTGTTTATTTAATACATAGTAACACAAAGAATCTAAGAAAATAGGTTGAGTTAAAGTGCAACATGTCCTTTTTTTAGAAAAGATCTACATATTTTACAGTGTATTGATTTCAATCCATTTAAGACTTTGCACAACGTAAATATCATGTATGTAATTTAATAGTGCCATACATATATGCTGGTAAAAATGTTACTGTAAGACATATTGCTGATGGTAACCATGGTTACCATGGCAACAAATAGATAAAATATCCATTTTAACTGTTTTGAACAGCAAAAACACCTAATTTTATTAGTAAATCCTTTCCCATACATATCAAACATGAAAAAGAACAACATTATTTGACCAAACAATTTAACTACAATTTGTTTACGAAACCCACATAGTAAAACCGCCATAAATAAACACTAATAATAACAACATGTACTTCTAATTCAGAACAATTAAAGATGAACATGTATTATTTTTAAGGCATTAAAAGATACCTTCTATAAATCAGTTAAAAAAAAAATAATACCATTATCATATAAATAGTATTAATTCCATCAACAAATTAGTAAATGCCAAAATAATGTTTCCATAGCAACCAACATTCTTATTTTACATGTAAATGGGTTTCGCAATCATGGGTATGATTAGCTTCAACAAAACTTATATATTACCACCTGTCATAATAAATGAACACACATGGACAGTGGTTTATTTATATGGCTAAATGTTTTGACAACACATGTTTCAAGACATGACGTTTTACATTAATAGGATCACATCATAAGTTTCAATTTAGAAAATACCATGCCACAGGCCAATTTAATATTAAAATTTTCACGCTAGTAATTGTTGCTGAAAAGTTCACCAATGAACAGTTTATATGGTAAACAATAACATATAACTTGGTAATCAAAACAAATAATCTAAGGCTATTTGACAAACAGGATCATACAATTTTCAACCTTAAAACAAACAAAGGTAGGACAGGGCGCATGTTTTTTGCAACTTCTGAGTTGCACAGACAGTTTTTGTTTTTCTTTACTTCGGCTTGGGACAGGTAGCTTGTCCACTGAGGTCTGATTAAAAAAACTGCCCTATTTCCTCATAAAGGTACCATTGTCAGGCGATACTGAGTCAAGGTCCTTTAATTCAGGCTGGGCAAGACTGGCTAGACATTGATGGTAAGAGGTCAGCACTCTTTAAAGTTTAACAAACAGTGAGTTTCAACTGTAGATTGTTCACTTGTTTTACAAAATACCAAGCCTGGTTTACCAGCATCAATGAGGAAATGTTGGTACTTTCAAATGTTTTTCAAGGGTATGAACAACTGGGCAAGAAAAGTTTTCCAATCAAATAGGTGCACAGGCTTCTCCAAATCACCAATCATGTGCGGCATATTAAGTCCAGACCTTGAGGAGGTGGATATAGTCTCAGCAACAGCTTCGATGGTCTCTGCATCACAAAGTCTGGAAAAGTGTGAGGCATGAACATTGGTTAAATATTGCAGAGCTTTATTTCCTTCTTAGAGAATGGCAGTTTTTCAAACATTTGATAAGCTTGTTACACAAATGTTCACAATTTAACTATTTAACAAAACTATTTTTTTCACAATTTAGAACAGTTCTCAACTCATTTTTTCACAAAATGAGGGGCCAAAGGCCCCTTCACAAAGATGGGAAAAAGTCCATGTATTAAAAACGTTTCTTATGAATACCGGAAGTAATAATTTTGCCAGTGCTCATTGCAATATGTATACTAACATTATCAGATGGTAAATCATTATCTATTGATGAATATACCTACACTTTGACTTCCATAATCCAAAATGCCAATCAGGCTAGAACTCGATGTGGCCGCAGTCACCATCATCGAGTATCTCATTCCAGTGTGCAGCCCTAATTGAAAATAGAAATAATATATGTATATCATTTTCACAATCTGTAAAAAAAACTAATAAAACTTAAACACACATATTATGTCTATTCTAAGCCCTTCTTATTTGTTAACCAAACAAAAGCATTCCCAAACATTTTTAATATCAAATATATCATTGATTAATATGAAATCTATTTTAACATAATTATATGTAAATAAGGAGTGATTTTTTTTTCAAAATTTTAGATGCAAAAATGGTACCAAGTTTTCATGCAATAACATTGTATGCATAAGTAAAAGTTCTTACCAACACTAACTCTCCACCATGCATACCAAAGTACACAGTTGTTCTTATTTTGTTCAGCAGTTGTCAAAGTAGAAAACTGCCTCTTCCTCCCCTAGGCCATAGTGGTGAAGCTAGTAATGCACATAGCTAACAGCAGTGTTGGCGCCTTTCCCGGGTGATGCACCCTCATTCGCCAATTAAAACACCTGTTTTCCTGCAAAAGAACAAGAAATGAAAATAAGAGCAAACTGACTATAATTGTTATTTGATACAGAAATATGTATTTCATATTTCACCTAAAATAATGACAGTCACACCAACACATTTTTGCATATTTAAGAACAATATGGGGCATGTAACTGATCTAGAAATTAATAATCACACCTACCTGTACCTTCACAGCAAACACCAAAGACTTCACACTTTTTCGCAGTTTTGAAGTAGCTTGGTCCAACCTAAGATATATTTAAGTTTTTAAAACAATTGTCAAGATTAAAAAGATAAATATCTTTCACTTAACTTCATAGCAATATAACAAAATAATTCAATAATAATATTCATCATTAATAATAATCACAATAATTAAGTGTCTTTAGGAGTTTCGTAAAGTCTGAGCGTTATCAAGTGGGCTTTTATTACTAAATCCAATTCATCACGAATGAGTTCATGGCAGTATTGTCTAAAAGAGATTGCTTGTTGAAAGTCAATGACATCGCTGCACGGTTTGTTATGAAATGAATAACAGCCACATGTTAGAATTTGGAATTTGTTTTGCTTTTCTTGTTCCTTTAATTGTTTAAATCAAACAAGGAATTCTCAATAGGGACAGACACTCCATCCGTCTCATTTAGCGCTGAATCCTGATAATTCTGTTTCTGAACAGCTTGACTCATAGTTAATGTCTTCATCAGAATCTGAAGAGGGCACGTTTTCATTTTAATAGTTCTAATACATGGCTTGTAACACAGGTACTTGAAAAAAAAATTGGTCCTTATATATATAATAAGAGTAAAGGTACCCAACGATGATTTCACAGGTGTATTGAATAACACAATGCAACAGCATAAAAGATCAAACAATGTACACTTATGTCGTTGTGATTGCCAGCAGGAAGCGTCCATCTATGATAAAACACCTTTTATTTGATGAAAATCGTCCAAGTATGTCCAAAACAGCCAAAAGTTTCACAAATAGCACCCCAAAATCAAAGTGTGTAATTCCTGACATTCTTCGAAAATATGCATATATCTCAAGTTTCAATAGGTTTTTCATAATATAATCATAACTTTATTTCCATTTTTATAATGCCACGCTTCAATCACGCGTAGCTTAAATCAACGTCGACCGCGTTTGTACTGATCTCTGCTGACGACGCCACATATATATATATATATATTGTGTATGCACGTAATGAACGTCGCTATTGTTTGTCAGTTTAACTTTATTATGTCCGGCGTATGTGCAATCGTGTAAGTTTTGAGCTTTCAATAAAATGCGACAAAGACGATACTCAAATTCGTAAGCTTATGATTCGGAATCAGACGCCTTATCTATTAGGCCACGTGGCCGACGTTAAAGGTTGTTTTTAACTATAGGAACAACACGTATATATCTAATATAAGCACTGTAGGGAAACGTTCGACGGACTTTGTGCATTTTAACTATACAAGCAGCAGTCTGCGCATTTAATGGGCAGTGTTATGTGAAAAGGGGGTTTAATGCATGAGCGTTAAGTGTCGTCCCAGGTTTTCCTGTGCTGTCCACGCAAGCTTATCAGGTACGACACTTTTCGCCTTTACTGGATTTTCGTCAAGAAGGGTATTCCTTTAAACAAAAATTTACAATAAAAATATACAATAAAACAGAAAGTGTCGTCCCTGATTAGCATGTGCGGACTACGCAGGCTAATCTGGGAAGACACTTTACGCACATGCATTAAAACCCCTTTTCACGGAGCGATGATAATTTATACTACAGTTATATTGTGTGGCTGTGTCACGCAGACAAAAGGGTTTAAACCATTGGGCTTTCTATCTAAAGCACCGTCAGTCCGTGTGTAGTCTTCAAACATACTGTTAAATGCTCTGATCCCATAATGTTCCAATGGTGTGAAGAAATAAGAAAATAACCACAAATACACTATTTTTTGACATTATCATTTACACATGCAGAACTGTATCACCCAAAGTTTATATTCAATTGAGAATTTCTTAAATCGCAAATGTTCTGTCTTTTTAAGATGCTATAGATTTGAGAGTAATACAAGAAGAAATCTATTAAATAGCCGTGTTTACAGAAAAAAGGTGTCTAATACTGCCATGCATTGTATATATTAATTTCGATTAGTTTTTATTTTGATATGTACTTGATGCTGACAAAATACCATGGAGTTCAGAACCTTTTGGATCATGTAAAACTACACAGAGCTGCTCAATTCAACTGTTATTTTGTTATTCAAGCAATCTAACTGAATGAAGAGCGAATTATATTAAATGTATGTAAAATATATTTGTGATTTGTTCTGAGATACCATACTTATTACATAAATACTTGACATATGTGCATACGAATATACAAACCAGTGGTAACAACTTACATGTTTTTAGTTTATTACAATACCATTAGAACGTATTGTATTGCCATGAGTTGTACGTATCCATAGCCATCTAGCTGATGCCACGTCTTAAAAACAAACTTCAAATGAAATGTAAATGTTTAATAATTAATAAATGTGTTCATACTATAAAACCCATAAAGTATTCGTTGCCACTTTATTAATGATCCCAACTTATTTCTTAAATGTACCGAAATACAGACTGACGTCCACATCCACATCCATATTAACATATTTATATTACAATATATTTAAACGATATAACATGCAATTGAGTTGTTATTTAACCGTATTCTATTATAGTAAATACATGTTAAGTCACAAGGGATCAGCTTACATACATCATCATAATAATGACCGGTTTGGTCGTTGGGGGGAAATAAGGGACAACGATACAGGAATTCTCCACCAGTAAGGTCTGTTGTGTGCTGCTGAGAGTAATTCATCCATGGGAAGGGATGTCCACTCTTTTACATAATCCATCCAGCTTTTCTTCTGACGGCCTCGACGCCGACCTCCTTCTAGCGTGCCCTGGAGAACAGTATTGCACAGCTTACAACAGCTTACATACAGGCATTTAAAAATACCTCCTTATTTTTCAGCAATAATCAGGACGGTTATCTACAATACCAAGCACCCCAAAATATTTGAAACATCTTTACAATACACACATAGAACATTCATTGGGCCTATAGCTTCTTCAACTCCTTAATGTAAAACCAAATCATACAAAACTGAAAATATTGGGAATCAAGAGCACGTGATATTATTGCGAATCAAAATTATATGACAACTCGTAAACGAGCGGCAAGACTGCTTCAAACAGGGGCAATGTTATTTGTGTAAAGTTATATTGCGCAATATCTGACGTACGTTACCGAACAGTGATCAGATTTAATTTTAACAAAAAGTTATTTCTTTGCTATTCTTCAAAATTTGTCCCAATACTTCACCCCAATCACCATGTTGTGAAAGTACGATTAAATCAGATTTTTTTTTCGATGTGTAAAATTAAATACGATTGATACGATGATCCCTATTGATGCATAATTGGAGTTGATAACCTTTGAAACTGTTGACAAATGATCCTCGATTAACCCGATTAGGCCATAGCAAAGTGAGGTCTTTGTCATCGGAGTTTAAATAAATCGAATCTATTGTGTGTGTTTTTTTAAGTAATTTTTACATTTTCAAAGCGAGAGATTAATTTTTAACAGAGCTTGATCTGGAGTTTGTTTTTTATCTTGCATCTTATATATTTATAAAAGATCAGTTTCTATTATATAGCAGTTTTTATTTATTAAAACATGTCATTTAATCACACAAAACTCAATGGTTAACTATTGGTCAGTATGTTGAGTGTTTCACTCATTTTTGTTATTTGTTTGTTTAATGATCAATTTAAAATGTACAACTGTGTGGTAGGATCACAAGAGCAAGTGGTATCAACCGGTCAGTATCTAACGTAATGAAAAGGCATGTTAATACCCCAGAATGTATGCCTCAACGTCTTGAACATAATTATGGTATCTCGGCGTTTAACAGAAAACACATGACCATCAGAAGGCGGGTCAGATTTCCTAAAATAGCTTTATTGAAAGCGTAAAACATGATGATTTCAAATCACATGTTCCCTATACAGAGGTAACACAGCCGACCTGAAACAAGATTAAAACTTCTAGTGAAATTGTTTTCAGTTATTGGTAGCGATGTTCATTGTATATACTGTTCAAAATTATTGCTCACGGGATGCTCCCTTGCTTTATAACCCGCTTGAGCACTGAAAAAATGTCTTTGTTGACTGTTACACGATTAAACCAACAGTTATATTTGTGTGTGACTCCTTCAAATAAAATTGACTGTGTAAGAAAGAATTAGTTTATTTGTTATATTTACTGATTGACCCACTAACACATATCTACAAATAAATCTTTTGTGTTTGAAATTAGACCACTAGGATGCGGCGGACAGTTTTTGTCTTTTTATCTTTGGGTGGCGATGGTCTTGTGCAATCTTAATTGTAATCCGAAAACGTTGCCACCAAATGGAAAACTGAAGCTTAGTTAGTGTCAGTTTTTGTTGGCATTGTTATATGTTTATTACTTAACCGTTATATACACCCCATGCTGCGGTGCACGACACAAGGCTTCAGTCTCACTTCATTTTTTGACAATATGTTAACCCCTCGGATGCAAGATGATTGTGAAGTTAAACGCCATTATCTTTCCCAATCAATGGCTTTTAACCTTTTGTTTTCTGATAAATGTGCATTTTTGGAAGATAGAATCCCAGCGATATTTGTCAAATGAAATCGTGATGTAAGCTAAAATAAACAAAAGAGCTGTCACCATAGGATGACATATGCCCCCTATAAACGCTTGGTAGAAGTTATGAGCTTTTTTCGAAACCTAAACGCAGATTTCGAAACCTAAACGCGGACCCTAAGTTCAAGGTCAAGGTCACAGGGGTCAAATTTTTTTGTGCGTATGGAAAGGCCGTGTCCATATACACATGCATGCCAATTATGAAATTGCTATGTGAAGCAACATAGAAGTTATGAGCATTTTTCGAAATCTAAACGCAAAGTTTGACGGACAGGCGGACAGACGGACGGACAGTCCGATCACTATATGCCCTCCTTCGTGGGCATAAAAATGTCTTTGAATATCACAATAAATCAGAAAGCCACATAAACTAGAGAGCGGACACCATGCTAAATCCTTGAAATGCACTAAGTGACCCCGTGACCTAGTTTTTGATCCGGCATGACCTATATTCGAACTTGACCTAGATATTGTCTTAATACAACTTCTGACCAAGTTTGATAAAGATCAGATGAAAACTACTTCAATTAGAGAGCGGACACCATGCTAAATCCTTGAAATGCACTAAGTGACCCCGTGACCTAGTTTTTGTCCCGCATGAACCATATTCGAACTTGACCTAGATATTGTCTAGATACAACTTCTGACCAAGTTTGGTAAAGATCGGATGAAAACTATTTGATTTAAAGAGCGGACACGAAAAGTGTGACAGACTGACAGACTTACAGACAGACTGACAGACAGACTGACAGACGGACAGTGCGAAAACTATATACCCCTTTTGTTCGAAAGGAGGCATAAAAACAAGAAAGGCATTGAATCTGTTAATTCGTTTATTTTACATAATCTTATGTTTGAAATATTGTTAAATATCACAGTTGTAAAAATATACAATAATTTTTTGAAGCAAAGAAGCAACAATCACAACAAATAATATTCAAGTATTATGCTATTATGGCGTAAAGTTGCTTAATTCAATATTCCATGTATTCATTCATTAGCTGTTAAATCGTCTATGGCGATCATGTCATGTAATCATAAAACAAGTGCCAATTTACCGAACATTGTATAACGAAGGCTGGTTGTTTCAAGAACTGTTAAAAAGTAATATTCGTGTTTATATTATATTTTTGGTTGTAGGCACTAGACGAGATTTAGTGATGATCGATGGCTGTTTAGAAGGAACGGTGTTTAGTAATGCTCGGCCCGTGTCTTCTGTCCTCCCAACAGACCGCCTCCGTTCGAGAAGAGCAGGTTGATAATGAACACAAACAGGAACACTGGAAGAAGAATAACATGGATTAACAAACCGTTGAAAATACAAAGGAAACTATTTAATAGTTATGCTACAGTACTTTCTTCGTGTTTTTATCGGGAAAGTTATATATTTTGACAAAATACTGACACTGACAAAGCACATGTTTAAGTGAGAAATAGTGTTAGATTAATATTACTATTCACTTACAAGTACGATTGTAATAAACACGCATGTTGCATATTTTCAGAATATATGCGTTGATATATTGTTTTTCCTCATTTGCATTTGTATGTTGCTATGTTGTTTTTTCAAGTTCATCTTCCATTGTAATGAAGATTTTATGAATATATGTTAATATTTCCGTTATGATATATTTTCAATTCTATTTATATTGTAAGGTGCTTTTACAATCAAGTACCTTTGATTCATTATTTGAGAGAGTCTAACGGTCGTTTCCAGAGCTACTCACAGTGAATCAGCGTCTCGAAGATTCCACCGAATCCGGCCGCACCAGAAGCACCGAACATCCCGGATCCTACCGACACTCCGCCGTACCCCATTCCGTATCCCACCGGAGCAATGCCGTACATTCCTGTACCGAGCACTGCGCATGTGCAGCTGCACACGACAAGAAATAGGACGATAGTTAATCTGTTCATTTCTGAAATAACAAAAACAAATCCACTGTCTAAAGAATACTATTAAAAAGTATAAAAAACAACCTTTTTTGTCGGGAAATCATCACAACTGTCATGAAAATTTTGTTAGCAGTAATTTGTTTAGTTACCATTGAATCAAATAGAAGTTCTTTTATCGAATTGTAAAATGATGTAATACTTATATAATTTATCAATTACTTACTAACTTTTCCTGGTAAGGAGGCAAAAATATTAATTGACGCAAATATCATAACAGACGATATCACTATATTTCATTAGATTGTTATGTAATTAAGTTACATAAATATATATTTTACATTGTTCAAAAAGTCGATATCTTGTAATAAAGAAAGATCAGTTACTTTTATATTTGAATTTTCTCTTGTAAGAAAAATTGCCAGGAAATGTTGCTAAATGCTAGCTGTCACACTGATGAAGAAAATATCAAATACACTCAGTAACAGTTTAAATGTAGTTGATAACAAATATAAATATTTATTGCTATTGCCATGTTAGTTAAAAAAATACACGCACTTGAGTCGACTTACTTGATTTGGCACAACGGTATTCCTCACAACACTGAAAGACACGTTTGATCCCTTGATCTATCCTTGGTTATCTGAATAAGCCCCGTCCCATAGCGGCCTTTATACCGCGATCAGTCCGGAATAAGGAAATGTTTTTGTTAAAATACATTTCATTTGAAATTCTTTACATCTTCATTCTCGTTTGTGAGGGAGTGTTACATGCGACTATTTATGTACATGTGTTTTATAGGAGAGGTTAAAGTAAATAATTTGAATAGTTTATACTCATATGCTTTAATGCTGGGCCGCCGCGTATTACGTCAACGCTGTTAATCATCGATTGCGATTTCCCGGCGGCATTATTAGTTTAAATCAATTTGAAATAATTCAATAAAGAACATATAAGGGCCGGTATTTCGTCATCCTTTCCATGGGCGTTATTGTCAATTTTAAAACTTCTATTCTTCAGTAAATGTTGTCATTTGTTTTAGATGGTTTAATATTAAAATTCAATACACGTACATATATGGAATGAGGAAGAGCGAAATAGCAGAACATTCAATCCAGCTTATTATTAGCGTCGCCGGGCCATCTCCGTGCTCTAGGCTGTTCATCTCAAAACATCTTTTGACATTATATTTTTTTTTTTGGGGGGGGGGGGGGCATATTTTCAATGACCATCGAACATACATATATAAAAAATAACATTCAGCTACAATATCATGATGTAAATGGTATTATTTTTATTGTATTATCTATCATAAATGACCCATTGACCAACAGTCTGGCACATAATACACCACTAGACATATAACGAAACTCACAAACGTTAACAAGCTTGCATAATGGTGAGTTGGGGCACCGTTTTGGAGTCAAATAAAATCATTGGAGGTGGGGGGGGGGGGGGGGTAAACCGGTGATATTGAGCTCCAAATCGCTTAACCAAAATCCTTATTACAAGAAATTGACAACCCAATGCACACGATTTATAATTTCTGTTCACATCGTATGACACTGGTTCGGCCTGGTGTCGTAAGGTAAAAATAACTCGCATAAAATCTAGAATCTTTATCGTAATCTTCGGGTTTAAATGCAAAAATTAAAAACATTTCACTGGTCAAAGGGACGCAACGCAAACAGTTTAACCTAATGCATGATGAACTAACATAAGAGTTATCTAATCCTAGTTCGTGATTCACGTGCACAAAAATTTCAAAAGCCACTATTGATTTACGTATTTCTTACTTTTAAGAGGAAATCATATATTTTTACAGATTAATTCCTTTCCATAACATCAGAGAATCGTCAAATATGAATATAATATATAAACATTTCATCTAAGTTTATATAATTTAATCCTCGCAGAACACGTACCCCGATATTGGCGCCCGACGCCGGCCGTGACGTTACCTGGGTATGTTCCTACGGAGGCCCATGGTTAATTATATAACGCCCCGAGTCCGTGTATTTGAGGACGAATACATATTCGAGTCGGAGATGTATGTCACGGTTTGAACTTGGTCACTCTAGGGTAGAGATTGTGTGATGACCCGGTTAGCTAAGTCGGGAGAGCACTCGCCTTGTTAGCGAGGTGGGACGGGATCGAGAACCGGACTGGCCGCACAATTTTCTAACCCTGTGACATTTGGCGCCAAACATGGGAAGCATGGAACGTCGAGATCAGTAATTTACTATTCACTGTGACTCGAATTCGAGGACGAATTTTTACTTGACACGGGAGACTGTCACGGTACCGAACGGATGTTTATTACTAGCCGTGCAAGCGGTAAGCTTACTCGGTAGAGCACTCGCCTTGTTAGCAGGAGGTCCCGGGTCATGTCCCCGATAAGCTGCACACTTTTCATCACCGGCGACATTCTCTAAACATAACTTTCTCTATGCCTGTACTTTGTTGTTGTTTTTTTTAATTTCTTTAGCAATAACAGTCTTATCAAAACATCAGTTTGTCTTGAAATGCTTTAGATTTAATACGGCTACCTGTCGATATATTACATGTTTCGTTGCATAGATAAACAAATACACTGTCAGTTGATCACCCATTTGAGAGACATAAACTTACCAGGTCTTCTATATGTTCAGGTACGTGTAATTTTCAATACGATCATCCTTAATGTAAATGATTACAGTGAAGCTGAATTTCGTATAAGTGAAATTGTAATCGCGCTCATTGTGTAATTGAATGCGTTTTACAAAGATGCGTTGAATTTATAATAGTTGTGTTCATTTATGACCCATTTATACGTCCACATCTTTCAGGTCGAATAATCGTGCTTTATTAGTAAAAGTAAGATGCATTGTTCATGTTTGCTTATGAAGTATAATAGTGTAATATTTGGGGACATTTACATTTGTCAGTTTCGAAACTCAATGACTCGAATGCTCGGTTGCTTCGTAAGCTTTAGATTAATATAACATATGAGCCGTGATCTGTGAAAAGGGAGTTGCATGCATGTGCGTAAAGTGTCGTTCAGATTAGCCTGTGCAGTCCACTTATGCTAATCAGGGACGACACTTTCCGCTTTTGTGATATTTTTCGTTTCAAGAAAGTCTCTTCTTAGCAAAAATCAAGTTGAGGCAGAAAGTGTCGTCCCTGATTAGCCTGTTCGGACTGCTGGGATGACACTTCAAGCACATGCATTAAACCCCCTTTTCACAGATCGAAGCTCATATTTTAGATTATGTGAATCTTATGAGCTAATGTTATGTAAACCGTATTACTACAGGTGGTTAACTTATTTAATTTTATTTATAGGTATTCATCCCTTAAGATATGCCTTTCGTGAACAGCTGAGTAGAGATTTGACAGATAACATGAAGTATATCGGAAATACAAACGTTTATCCATACTTAGAGGTGTGCATTATGGAAATCGTTTCCGTTACGTCAGGTGAATGGCGAGTTAGGTCGATCGGAAGTGCGCTTAGCGAGGGATCTATCCTTCAAAAACATTTGATACATGTACATAAAATCACGTTTCGAGGTTTACAGCAATCACGACTGAGGGCAATACATCACGGTTTATTAGATCAGAAAAAATATCTACTAAGAACGTTAAAACAGTGTATGTTCACTGTATATATACACGTATATAATTCCTGTATGTATTTAAATTGTGTGAAAAGGGGGTTTAATGCATATGTTATATTAATCTAAAGCTTACGAAGCAACCGAGCATTCGAGTCATTGAGTTTCGAAACTGACAAATGTAAAAGTCCCCAAATATTACACTATTATACTTCATAAGCAAACATGAACAATGCATCTTACTTTTACTAATAAAGCACGATTATTCGACCTGAAAGATGTGGACGTATAAATGGGTCATAAATGAACACAACTATTATAAATTCAACGCATCTTTGTAAAACGCATTCAATTACACAATGAGCGCGATTACAATTTCACTTATACGAAATTCAGCTTCACTGTAATCATTTACATTTAGGATGATCGTATTGAAAATTACACGTACCTGAACATATAGAAGACCTGGTAAGTTTATGTCTCTCAAATGGGTGATCAACTAACAGTGTATTTGTTTATCTATGCAACAAAACATGTAATATATCGACAGGTAGCCGTATTAAATCTAAAGCATTTCAAGACAAACTGATGTTTTGATAAGAACTGTTATTGCTAAAGAAATTAAAAAAAACAAAAACAAAGTACAGGCATAGAGAAAGTTATGTTTAGAGAATGTCGCCGGTGATGAAAAGTGTGCAGCTTATCGGGGACTCGGATCCGGGACCTCCTGCTAACAAGGCGAGTGCTCTACCGAGTAAGCTTACCGCTTGCACGGCTAGTAATAAAAATCCGTTCGGTACCGTGACAGTCTCCCGTGTCAAGTAAAAATTCGTCCTCGAATTCGAGTCACAGTGAATAGTAAATTACTGATCTCGACGTTCCACGCTTCCCATGTTGGGCGCAAAATGTCACAGGGTTAGAAAATTGTGCGGCCAGTCCGGTTCTCGATCCCGTCCCACCTCGCTAACAAGGCGAGTGCTCTCCCGACTTAGCTGACCGGGTCACCACACATACCCTAGAGTGACCAAGTTCAAACCGTGACATACATCTCCGACTCGAATATGTATTCGACATCAAATACAGGGACTCGGGGCGTTATATAATTAACCATGGGCCTCCGTAGGAACATACCCAGGTAACGTCACGGCCGGCGTCGGGCGCCAATATCGGGGTACGTGTTCTGCGAGGATTAAATTATATAAACTTAGATGAAATGTTTATATATTATATTCATATTTGACGATTCTCTGATGTTATGGAAAGAAATTAATCTGTAAAAATATATGATTTCCTCCTAAAAGTAAGAAATACGTAAACCAATAGTGGCTTTTGAAATTGTCGTGCACGTGAATCACGAACCAGGATTAGATAACTCTTATGTTAGTTCATCATGCATTAGGTTAAACTGTTTGCGTTGCGTCCCTTTGACCAGTGAAATGTAGTTATTTTTTGCATTGAAACCCGAAGATTACGATTAAGATTCTAGATTTTATGCGAGTTATTTTTACCCTACGACACCAGGCCGAACCAGTGTTATACGATGTGAACAGAAATTATAAATCGTGTGCATTGGATTGTCAATTTCTTGTAATAAGGATTTTGGGGTAAGCGATTTGGAATTCAATATCACCGGTTTACCCCCCCCCCCCCCACACACACACACACCTCCAATGATTTTATTTGACTCCAAAACGGTGCCCCAACTCACCATTATGCAAGCTTGTTAACGTTTGTGAGTTTCGTTATATGTCTAGTGGTGTATTATGTGCCAGACTGTTGGTCAATTGGTCATTTATGATAGATAATACAATAAAAATAATACAATTTACATCATGATATTGTAGCTGAATGTTATTTTTTATATATGTATATGCGATGGTCATTGAAAATATGCCCCCCCCCCAAAAAAAAAAAAAAATAATGTCAAAAGATGTTTTGAGATGAACAGCCTAGAGCACGGAGATGGCCCGGCGACGCTAATAATAAGCTGGGTTGAAAGTTCTGCTATTTCGCTCTTCCTCATTCCATATATGTACGTGTATTGAATTTTAATATTAAACCATCTAAAATAAATGTCCACATTTACTGAAGAATAGAAGTTTTAAAATTGACAATAACGCCCATGGAAAGGATGACGAAATGCCGGCCCTTATATGTTCTCTATTGAATTATTTCAAATTGATTTAAACTAATAATGCCGCCGGGAAATCGCAACCGATGATTAACAGCGTTGACGTAATACGCGGCGGCCCAGCATTAAAGCATATGAGTATAAACTATTTGCAATCAAGAGTACGGTACTTTTAAAATTTAAAGTTTAAACGCATTATGACAAAACAAATTGCAATCAATATTTATAAAAGCATCATATAAATTTAATGTAGTAAATATTCTATTAATAATAGTTTTCTGTGATTTTACACAAATATGTAATGGCTCATTATTTAGAACTGGCAAACAATAAAAAGCGACCAAGTTCACCTAGTTCTTCAGTATTTGAGGTTTGTTGACGAACCCCAAGTATTTAACTTGCAGAATAAGAAATGCAAATTATCAACCCCGCGCATATCGTTAAGTCCTCTAATTTTGCAGCTCTACGTTAGATGTGTTAACATTGAGTCGAGGTGTAAATATTTAGTTTCAATATTTAATGCGATTAAGCTGAGTAGTGAAATAACGTACTTTAGGAGCCTGCTCAGTCAGTGATTTTACTGAACGTTTAAGTGAACCGTAATCGAAAATGTAACATCTTAGTACGTAAACAATCTGCTTTCTTAATATTGTCATTTTGAGCTCTCATTGTGAATATTTCTATATTAATTCTTTTGAAAATAAATATCTTAGTTTTCCAGACATTAATATTGAGACCCCATTTCATAGAATAGTCATTCATACAGTGTTAATGTTGTTGCTGGCGAAGGGGGTCAGTTGAAAAAAGAAAGAAATGTCATCGGCAAACATTAAATAAAAACTAAGCATATCAACATCATTCTCACATAGGTCTATGAAACTCAAATGTTCACCGATATCGTTTAAAAACAAAGTAAACAAACGACACAATACAGTTTAAAATTTTTGGCGAACACCATCTGAATAATACTATGTAAAATAAATGTAAAGTCAAACAGAGTACCATAATTTCTAAATCAAATTGCAATTCATTAAAATGGATTCATTTCTGCACCAATTGTTAAGACGGTTGCTCAGTGTTGAACACAATATTTAAGCCAGAATATTAACGAGAATTATCCCTTTAAAATTTGACGGATTAGATTAATCACGATTTCTTGACAAGGTAACTTGCGGTAACATTGCAAAACATACTGTTGTTGTCAAACGAATCACGTTTGTTTTTTTTCTTTAAATTTGAGTCGTGTTAGGTGAAAGTTCATGTCCCAGGGTTTCTTTTAAAGATGCTAGAACGTATATAAATCTTAGTGCATAAATCAGGCATTGCAATCTGCGATCTTTTGCGTGCTTTTTTAATATTATAAGAAACCAAAGTATTTCTTATTATGCATATTTACCTCGTTTCTGGTACTCAGCTATGTACCTATCTCTGATACTTTAAATGCAATCCAATAGCCTCCGTGGAAACACGATGTCACGCGTGAAACACCAATACCCGTACCTAAGAGGCCAACGTGGTACTTCAAGGTCAAAGGTTAAAGTTCGCAATAAGACAGCTTGTCCCGAAAGTTCCTTAATTCTTAATCATTCAATTATGTTCACCACGTCCAAACGGCGTCTCCTTAACTCCAATGACAAAGTAACATTTAGACGTACAAATTAAATCTAAAAAAATTGTACAGTTTGTCCTGATTGTTACCTCATCATTAATCATGCAATTCTAAAATAACTCACAACAAAGGTTCACCATGTGCAGATGGATTGTTGCATGAACAACCTGTCTCCAAT
This sequence comes from Dreissena polymorpha, assembly GCF_020536995.1. Classification (NCBI taxonomy): domain Eukaryota; kingdom Metazoa; phylum Mollusca; class Bivalvia; order Myida; family Dreissenidae; genus Dreissena; species Dreissena polymorpha. The sequence goes on from NC_068369.1 coordinate 7,610,160, forward strand.
TTCGAAGATCACAACCATTCTTGATGTGAAATGTCCTTTTTGGGCATAAATGCCTTCGTTTTGACGTCTTAACAGGGCATGCATCATTCGTCATGCAATCGTGGATACGTTTAACGTAAATGGTCAACGTTAAAAGAAGGCGTGTCAATGGCAAGTTGGATGTCCATTGGGAAAAGATGAAGGTCACAATAAAAGTTATAGATCAATCATGTTAATACTGCATCTTGACACGGAATTGTAGACATGATTGACAATCGGATCGACATGTTGGCGGCAGGCATCCTGTTAGTTATAGTAGAATTCGGAATCATCTTCAAGAGTTGTGGAAGACACTGCAAAGATATCCCATTACAAAGATACCCCAATACAAAGACATCCCAAAACAAAGATACCCAATTCAAACATATCCCAATCCAAAGGTACCCAATATAAACATGCCCCAATACAAAGAAATCTCATTTAGAGAGCAACACGAACGCAGTCGCTGTGGCACAATTCGTTAGCGCGTTAGGCTGTAAACCGAAGGTAAGCTAGATCGAGCAAAAAATGGACTTATTTTTGCTTACATTTAACTTGACATTTAACTTGACAATAAGTTTCCGTTATCCCAATCATAAGCTGGTTTCTACGGCATCAGATTCTCTAACCGTTAAATTATCATATTAATAATTCCTTTTTAATAGATAAGTCATACATCATATTTAGATAAGTTCGTCGTATAATTAAAGAAATATTGGCCCATATCTTTCGGATAATACATCTTGCTAGGCATTAGAAGATTGCGCGTTCGGGTCTCATCGTAATCGTTTTGTTTTATTGACGAAAAAAAACACACTGATAAAGTTCCTTATTTCCAACTTTCACCAGATTCATGTACATTTCCTTTTGTCTGACAGAAATCTTATTTTCATAATTTTCATATATTTCTGAAAAGTTTCCTTTGTTTTTTTGTGTGTAAAATTCGGTTATTTACGCTTCTAAAATGTATCTATGAACAACAATGATTATGATGATGATTATAATTATTATGCTGCTTATTATATAAATGAGTATGATGGATTGTGATGATGATTATGATGCTGACGCTGCTAAAGATAATCACGACGTAATATAAACAAAAAAAACAGGAGCGATCACATAATATTGCATGTAATGACAGTGTTAAATGCGTAATTAGCATTTTCGTTGTGAAGTATGTTATATAGCATTTTTATTGTAAAGTATGGTATATAGCATTGTCATTGTAAAGTATGTTATACGAGTCAATACCATAAAGAATATTTCTTTCATTTTGGTTTGATTATCGATTTAAATTCACAAATTAATGTGCTCACGAGAGGAACAGTATAGCGCCTTTTTCTATATGACGTAACACAACAAACTCGAGTGAAAGTAGCTCTAAGATCACAAAACAATATAAACAACATAAAGAATAGCGAGTATTCAAACCGAAAATTGGAATTTTCGTTTCTACTATTTATTAGAAACAAATATACAGTCAATTTATGTAATCGCAATCAAACGAAAATAAAAACATTCAGTCAAAAAACACACATGGAACGCAATTGTCCAGTTCTATATTATTTGGTATTTCCAGTTATGTCAGTTGTGAGAGGCGGAATGTTACTCAATCGGGAATACTTAGCCCTGGAATTTTCTTACCGGTCATGGATCCCAGACCGCCGCCGTTACCGAAGTTACGGTCACTAGGGAACAGAATTTTGACGAGGACCACGAACAGGAACACTGTAGTGCAGAAAATCGATGAAACGACTTAATCAGACATCATTTCGTATATGCCTTAAAAGAAAAAAATGCGATTTATAACAATGAGTGCCATTTGCATCCATCAGCAAAACTCAATCAAAAACAAATCATGCATGCTTTTCCACTTTTCATCTACTATGCAAATAAATATATTAGAATGTTGCACAGGACAACGTTTGCAAAGGCTAGTATGCATAATAAAAAGTGATTGTATAGAAAATATAAACGAGTATAGCCCTGCCTTCTGGTATACGTATTGTGTCTTAAACACAACATGTTTATGAAGTGGTTACTAAATCAACCGCCTTAGTTTATTTTGAATTGCATGTTAGAGAACATTGATTGTTTTAGCAGTAATAGCAGTGCTATTGTCGCCTAATTAAATATGAATGTTGGTGTTAATGAGAAACGGTATTGAACATTTAAATGGCATACATGTTGTTGTCAAATAAAGTAAAAGTGTTATTTATTAAAATAAAATTATGTTGCATGATTGCAAGTTCGACTGTTTTCGTATTTATTCACATTTGTTAAGCACGTACACCTGTTATCTCCACTACGAGTAATGAGTGAGTTCATGTCATATTCCATTAGTAAAGTGTGGTCATCTATTCAACCTGTTTAATACAGGCTATTTAAGAAATAAAAGAGATCTACTTCACATGTAACCAGAATCTTCAACACAAAACTGTTAACGTTATAACATTGAGCGTTACAAGCACATTGACTGTAAATCGAACTTCCAAATATTCAATTGCTGCCACGTAGCGGGACTCCCTGACCGCTGCCAACGTCGATTGCCGGAAGTCCGAAAATTCTATATCCGGTTCCTTAAGAACCGTAGTGATCGGAGAATCCAGTACCCGGATATGCATTTGCGAATAACGTGTGCGAGTTTGCGACACTTTCGTAACTCAAAACGAAGCAGAGGTATGCGCATGGCACAATCAGAACTGCAACGAGCTTGTGCATGATCCTGAAATGAGAGTATAGTAATTTAATGCGTAACAGTCATTAATTGTACTTTCCAACAATTTTACTTATTTTAATAAACATTTTTGGAATCAAAAGTACATTTTACTTGATAGTTTATATTTCTGTTTGATTCGTTTTCAAATAATACAAATATTCCTCAACACAACTTAAATACATACAGGAATTATATACGTGTATATATACAGTGAACATACACTGTTATAACGTTCTTAGTAGATATTTTTTCTGATCTTATAAACCGTGATGTATTGCCCTCAGTCGTGATTGCTGTAAACCTCGAAACGTGCTTATATGTACATGTATCAAATGTTTTTGAAGGATAGATCCCTCGCTAAGCGCACTTCCGATCGACCTAACTCGCCATTCACCTGACGTAACGGAAACGATTTCCATAATGCACACCTCTAAGTATGGATAAACGTGTGTATTTCCGTTATACTTCATGTTATCTGTCAAATCTCTACTCAGCTGTTCACGAAAGGCATATCTTAAGGGATGAATACCTATAAATAAAATCAAATAAGTTAACCACCTGTAGTAATACGGTTTACATAACATTAGCTCATAAGATTCACATAATCTAAAATATGAGCTTCGATCTGTGAACATATGATCTGTGAAAAGGGAGTTGCATGCATGTGCGTAAAATGTCGTCCCAGATTAGCCTGTGCAGTCCACTTATGCTAATCAGGGACGACACTATCCGCTTTTGTGATATTTTTCGTTTCAAGAAAGTCTCTTCTTAGAAAAATCAAGTTGAGGCAGAAAGTGTCGTCCCTGATTAGCCTGTTCGGACTGCTGGGATGACACTTCAAGCACATGCATTAAACCCCCTTTTCACAGATCGAAGATCATATTTTAGATTATTGGAATCTTATGAGCAAATGTTATGTAAGGTCGATCGGAAGTGCGCTTAGCGAGGGATCTATCCTTCAAAAACATTTGATACATGTACATAAAAGCACGTTTCGAGGTTTACAGCAATCACGACTGAGGGCAATACATCAAGGTTTATAAGATCAGAAAAAATATCTACTAAGAACGTTATAACAGTGTATGTTCACTGTATATATACACGTATATTATTCCTGTATGTATTTAAGTTGTGTTGAGGAATATTTGTATTATTTGAAAACGAATCAAACAGAAATATAAACTATCAAGTAAAATGTACTTTTGATTCCAAAAATGTTTATTTAAATAAGTAAAATTGTTGGAAAGTACAATTAATGACTGTTACGCATTAAATTACTATACTCTCATTTCAGGATCATGCACAAGCTCGTTGCAGTTCTGATTGTGCCATGCGCATGCCTCTGCTTCGTTTTGAGTTACTTAAGTGTCGCAAACTCGCACACGTTATTCGCAAATGCATATACGGGTACTGGATTCTCCGATCACTACGGCTCTTAAGGAACCGGATATAGAATTTTCGGACTTCCGGCAATCGACGTTGGCAGCGGTCAGGGAGTCCCGCTACGTGGCAGCAATTGAATATTTGGAAGTTCGATTTACAGTCAGTGTGCTTGTAACGCTCAATGTTATAACGTTAACAGTTTTGTGTTGAAGATTCTGGTTACATGTGAAGTAGATCTCTTTTATTTCTTAAATAGCCTGAATTAAACAGGTTGAATAGATGACCACACTTTACTAACGGAATATGACATGAACTCACTCATTACTCGTAGTGGAGATAACAGGTGTACTTGCTTAACAAATGTGAATAAATACGAAAACAGTCGAACTTGCAATCATGCAACATAATTTTATTTTAATAAATGACACTTTTACTTTATTAGACAACAACATGTATGCCATTTAAATGTTCAATACCGTTTCTCATTAACACCAACATTCATATTTAATTAGGCGACAATAGCACTGCTATTACTTCTAAAACAATCAATGTTCTCTAACATGCAATTCAAAATAAACTAAGGCGGTTGATTTAGTAACCACTTCATAAACATGTTGTGTTTAAGACACAATACGTATACCAGAAGGCAGGGCTATACTCGTTTATATTTTCTATACAATCACTTTTTATTATGCATACTAGCCTTTGCAAACTTTGACCTGTGCAACATCCTAATATATTTATTTGCATAGTAGATGAAAAGTGGAAAAGCATGCATGATTTGTTTTTGATTGAGTTTTGCTGATGGATGCAAATGGCACTCATTGTTATAAATCGCATTTTTTTTCTTTTAAGGCATATACGAAATGATGTCTGATTAAGTCGTTTCATCGATTTTCTGCACTACAGTGTTCCTGTTCGTGGTCCTCGTCAAAATTCTGTTCCCTAGTGACCGTAACTTCGGTAACGGCGGCGGTCTGTGATCCATGTCCGGTAAGAAAATTCCAGGGCTAAGTATTCCCGATTGAGTAACATTCCGCCTCTCAAAACTGACATAACTGGAAATACCAAATAATATAGAACTGGACAATTGCGTTCCATGTGTGTCTTTTGACTGAATGGTTTTATTTTCGTTTGATTGCGATTACATAAATTGACTGTATATTTGTTTCTAATAAATAGTAGAAACGAAAATTCCAATTTTCGGTTTGAATACTCGCTATTCTTTATGTTATTTATATTGTTTTGTGTTCTTAGAGCTACTTTCACTCGAGTTTGTTGTGTTACGTCATATAGAAAAAGGCGCTATACTGTTCCTCTCGTGAACAAATTAATTTGTGAATTTTAATCGATAATCAAACCAAAATGAAAGAAATATTCTTTATGGTATTGACTCGTATAACATACTTTACAATGACAATGCTATATACCATACTTTACAATGAAAATGCTTTATAACATACTTCACAATGAAAATGCTAATTACGCATTTAACACTGTCATTACATGCAATATTATGTGATCGCTCCTGTTTTTTTTTGTTTATATTACGTCGTGATTATCTTTAGCAGCGTCAGCATCAAAATCATCATCACAATCCATCATACTCATTTATATAATAAGCAGCATAATAATTATAATCATTATCATAATCAATGTTGTTCATAGATACATTTTAGAAGCGTAAATAACCGAATTTTACACACAAAAAAACAAAGGAAACTTTTCAGAAATATATGAAAATTATGAAAATAAGATTTCTGTCAGACAAAAGGAAATGTACATGAATCTGGTGAAAGTCGGAAATAAGGAACTTTTTCAGTGTGTTTTTTTTTCGTCAATAAAACAAAACGATTACGATGAGACCCAAACGCGCAATCTTCTAATGCCTAGAAAGATGTATTATCCTAAAGATATGGGCCAATATTTCTTTAATTGTTGTTAAATTATACGACGAACTTATCTTAATATGATGTATGACTTATCTATTAAAAAGGAATTATTAATATGATAATTTAACGGTTAGAGAATCTGATGCCGTAGAAACCAGCTTATGATTGGGATAACGGAAACTTATTGTCAAGTTAAATGTCAAGTTAAATGTAAGCAAAAATAAGTCCATTTTTTGCTCGATCTAGCTTACCTTCGGTTTACAGCCTAACGCGCTAACGAATTGTGCCACAGCGACTGCGTTCGTGTTGCTCTCTAAATGAGATTTCTTTGTATTGGGGCATGTTTGTATTGGGTACCTTTGGATTGGGATATGTTTGAATTGGGTATCTTTGTTTTGGGATGTCTTTGTATTGGGGTATCTTTGTAATGGGATATCTTTGCAGTGTCTTCCACAACTCTTGAAGATGATTCCGCATTAAACGCATCTACTATAACTAACAGGATGCCTGCCGCCAACATGTCGATCCGATTGTCAATCATGTCTACAATTTCGTGTCAAGATGCAGTATTAACATGTTTGATCTATAACTTTTATTGTGACCTTCATCTTTTCCCAATGGACATCCAACTTGCCATTGACACACCTTCTTTTAACGTTGACCATTTACGTTAAACGTATCCACGATTGCATGACGAATTATGCATGCCCTGTTAAGACGTCAAAACGAAGGCATTTATGCCCAAAAAGGACATTTCACATCAAGAATGGTTGTGATTTTCGAAATTGGAGACAGGTTGTTCATGCAACAATCCATCTGCACATGGTGAACCTTTGTTGTGACTTATTTTAGAATTGCATGATTAATGATGAGGTAACAATCAGGACAAACTGTACAATTTTTTTTAGATTTTATTTGTACGTCTAAATGTTATCTTGTCATTGGAGTTAAGGAGACGCCGTTTGGACGTGGTGAACATAATTGAATGATTAAGAATTAAGGAACTTTCGGGACAAGCTGTCTTATTGCGAACTTTAACCTTTGACCTTGAAGTACCACGTTGGCCTCTTAGGTACGGGTATTGGTGTTTCACGCGTGACATCGTGTTTCCAAGGAGGCTATTGGATTGCATTTAAAGTATCAGAGATAGGTACATAGCTGAGTACCAGAAACGAGGCAAATATGCATAATAAGAAATACTTTGGTTTCTTATAATATTAAAAAGCACGCAAAAGATCGCAGATTGCAATGCCTGATTTATGCACCAAGATTTATATACGTTCTAGCATCTTTAAAAGAAACCCTGGGACATGAACTTTCACCTAACACGACTCAAATTTAAGGAAAAAGAAACAAACGTGATTCGTTTGACAACAACAGTATGTTTTGCAATGTTACCGCAAGTTACCTTGTCAAGAAATCGTGATACATCTAATCCGTCAAATTTTAGAGGGATAATTCTCGTTGATATTCTGGCTTAAATATTGTGTTCAACACTGAGCAACCGGCTTAACAATTGGTGCAGAAATGAATCCATTTTAATGAATTGCAATTTGATTTAGAAATTATGGTACTCTGTTTGACTTTACATTTATTTTACATAGTATTATTCAGATGGTGTTCGCCAAAAATTTCAAACTGTATTGTGTCGTTTGTTTACTTTGTTTTTAAACGATATCGGTGAACATTTGAGTTTCATAGACCTATCTGAGAATGATGTTGATATGATTAGTTTTTATTTAATGTTTGCCGATGACATTTCTTTTTTTTTTCAACTGACCCCCTTCGCCAGCAACAACATTAACACTGTATGAATGACTATTCTATGAAATGGGGTCTCAATATTAATGTCTGGAAAACTAAGATATTTATTTTCAAAAGAATTAATATAGAAATATTCACAATGAGAACTCAAAATGACAATATTGAGAAAGCAGATTGTTTACGTACTAAGATGTTAAATTTTCGATAACGATTCACTTAAACGTTCAGTAAAATCACTGACTGAGCAGGCTCTTAAAGTACGTTATTTCACTACTCGGCTTAATCGCATTAAATATTGAAACTAAATTTTTACACCTCGACTCAATGTTAACACATCTAACGTAGAGCTGCAAAGTTAGAGGACTTAACGATATGCGCGGGGTTGATAATTTGCATTTCTTATTCTGCAAGTTAAATACTTGGGGTTCGTCAACAAACCTCAAATACTGAAGAACTAGGTGAACTTGGTCGCTTTTTATTGTTTGCCAGTTCTAAAGAATGAGCCATTACATATTTGTGTAAAATCACAGAAAACTATTATTAATAGAATATTTACTACATTAAATTTGGATGATGCTTTTATAAATATTGATTGCAATTTGTTTTGTCATAATGCGTTTACTCTTTAAACTTTAAAAGTACCGTACTCTTGATTGCAAAGGTTTCAGGTATTTGTGGTTTTCCGAGTAAAATGAATATGTTTTAATACACAGTACGTGGTACTAACATTCGCACTGGGTTGGAATGCATAACGTCTAAAAGTAAGCTTAAATATTATACCACACTTAAAAAGAATTCAGTTTTGAAACATACTTAAATCGCAAAGCTACTGATAAAACATTTCAATGCAATTAGTAGATTCCGATTGTGTTCGCATCATTTAGAAATCGAAAGAGGAACATTTAATAATATTAACGTTAATGATCGTAATAATAAAGTGTGCACTACAGGTATGCTTGAATTTTATTTTCTATGTTTTTGTCCAATTATTAGAAATATGAGGTCCACATATTGCATTAAGCGGCCATGTAATACATTGAACTACTTCGAAAAAAATTGTGATCAAAGTCTGTGAAACGTATCAATTAAGTTTCATCACTTATATATTTTGCAATGTTAAAGCCTTTTAGATCTTTCAGATTTCTTCATAATACCTGCGATTGTTTTTGTTTTTGTTATAATTTCTAGTTTCCTTTTTAAAATAAATATTGATATCACATTAAGAAATTATTTGCATGCTATGAACTCATATACGTGTAGCATAAACATCAGAATTGCATACACCAATCCTTTGTATACCCGAACCGCATCTCAATGCGTATATTTATTAATTGATTGTAATTCGCCTAACACTTGTATTGTTGATAATGCGAGTAAATAATTCGTTGATATACAGATCTCTTGATCTCAAAGTACAAAGAGGCCATTGTTTTGTAAAGACTGCATACTTATTTGGTCTTATTACTCATACTAATATTTTGTTTTATGTTCTCTGGTCATTTTGTGGGAATGGTTGGTATGTAACAGGCATCAACGATATTGACCTCTGGCCCCTATGACTCTGACTGGTTATCCTAAAAGATAATTATCACCTTGTTTTGGATGATCAAAGGTCAAAGTGCTTTCAAGTTTCACTGTGTCCTTGACTGTTGAAATAAAAGTTGATAGGTGTTTTCCTTTGCACAACTTTCCAGCATACTAATTGGAGATATAATTGGTCGAAGAGTTTCTAAAAGAAATGAGAAACAAATTTTGTTTAAAAAAACAACCCAGGTTATCCTCACCTTTGAACTGTTGATCTCAACATTATAAGCGTCTTTAATTCATCCAGATTGAGCAGCATTAATGCGTGAACACTTAAGTATATGTTTTCTCTATATATCGTTCGGAAATGAACGGACACATTTTGGCCCATGGGTTAGCGTTTTTTGCACAAAGTTATAATATTTTTTCACTTATTTGAAATCGTACTCACATGCATTTGTTGTTTATATTTTCATTAATATCATAGAAAAGTGAATCTTGTATCACGATTCCTTTTTGTCATGGACATATATTTTTGAAGTGACACAGGCGCATAAAATATGAATAAAAAATAGAATTTTAATAGTTTTATTTGATATTTACATATCACTGACATCACGTTGTCTTAGTCTCATTCCTGAAACACACAATTTACACAAAGATTAACGTGTAAACAATAAGAAAATGAAATGCTTATTCAAAGTTTATAAAATATTTCTTTAATATCAACATAACTGAATGAAAACACGAGCTAACTGTTTGTTTGTCGTCAACTAATACAGTTGACATAACCTCAGCAGCAACAACAACGACAATTTACTGCAATTCCAAACATATTCAGTTTGTATTATTTGTATACAGATACACAGCCTTTTATTTATTATTACCTGGCTTGTTAGCCAAAGATGTAAGCAGAAAATTCGGAACCGGTCCTGCAGATGCAAACTCCGCTTATGCACTGCCCTTCATCTTCGTGCTGATGGTCGTGGCAGAAGGTATGACAAGCAGCTGTGGTTGTGCATCCAACAACGTCCCGCTTCACGGCTTAAATTAACATAGGTGTTTGAAAATATGTGGATTTAAAAAAATATAATTCCCGTCACTGGCATATAAAACAAGAAAATGAATCAAAGTTATGAGCAATTGCTTAACAATAACGTTCAGTTGTTTGCAATTGTGTATAACAATTCCATGTTCATGGTTGTTATGATTGATAACTATCGTAAGTCTGTTACTGGAAATGATAAACATCTAAACATTTAAGCGAAAATAAGGCGAATGTTATGTAAATTTCTAATTTATTGTATGACACCTAAAAATGGAATATTCAATCATAAACAATCTTTTTGGGTGTATTTTATTGATTTTATTGCCGAGTGACTACAGTAACAATATGATCATGTCTTGCACAGCTCATGCGAAGAAACTTATTGTCTGCATAATAATACACAAATTTGATCAATATTCTAAACTTTTTCTATTCTATTCTTTAACGGAGTCGTGTTGGTTAAGGCATGCTTTGATTTCAATCCCGAGTGTCAACAGAAATAACATGTTCTGGACTTGCTAAATACGTTCGAGAATATATATTTGCCATATAATAATATAGAAGTTAGATCTATACTCAAAACGAATTTATTTCGTATTTATATGTTTTAATTTTTAAAAATCAACTTACAATTTGAAGAAGATTTCACGTTTAATTTGTCCTGTGAACATTTGAACATCAAAGAAACGTTATAACAAATGCAATGGAAGTTGTAGAAATGCTACGCACACGTTAACAAATGTTGTGTGCGCTGTACTTACGAGCAGCCGAGACGGCCACTAGCGCAGTGGCAACAAGTAGAGCGAGCACAACCAATTTGGTCATCTTCTTGCTGTAAGAATACTTACGAAGCAGTGGAAGACTTTCGGCACTTATATACCGTTCCTCTTATCAACAGTTGTTGCAGGTGCGTCGTTTTCGTGGTATTAGGTGGTTTGAAGTTAAACACAAATCGGATCTTCGGTGCACAGACAAAAACATAAAATGTAACTTGAGTGCGTTTAGTTGACGTTAACAATGGCACAATGCACGCAAGTGATACATGAACGACGAAAGCCCTTGACTTGTAATTATGATAAAACTATCAAGACACGAACGCAACATGCATTTACATTATGACTACTAAAATGTACAATATTAGAGATAGCAGATGGTTAATGTCATGATTGCTGAGTGCATTATAAACTTAGCATAAAGGTCAACAATTGTTAGAACGCTTCCCCGTACACATCGTCTATTTCGTATTGAAGTCTAAGCTAAAAAAGTAGGTACAAATAGAAATTATTAAATATAACTTCATTTAACTACACATGACGTTGTTCTTTTCATGTTGGTCTTCAACATATTAGCTATTATTTTCCGTAAATATATATTCAGTATTTTTTATTTTGACCGTTATTATTGCTTTGACAACAAAAGTGGTGTGGTCTTCAACATATTACCTATTTTTTACCGTAAATATATATTCAGTATTTTTTATTTTGACCGTTATTATTGCTTTGACAACAAAAGTGATGTTTTAGTATCGTATTAAACGCATGTTGATGAATGCTTTAAAAATACGAACACATCCACGTGTAACGTGTCTTCGACCGAGCGTCGGTCTTTATAGTATGGCTCAGAAAATAACTCAAAGCACAATACAAAAGTATATAATTTTCCAAGCTACCTTGCTTTATGATTGGCTATTTATTCAATGATTGGTTTGAAACAGTAAATCAAGTATAATCAAATGCTATAATGCTATAATCATATGACCTCGAACCTCACTATGTACGCCTTTGACCTCGGGTCTATGTATGGAGACCTATGTCTCTGGACTATGTATGGAGACCTATGCCTCGAGACTATGTATGGAGACCTATGTCTCGGAGCTATGTATGGAGACCTATGTCTCGGACTATGTATGGAGACCTATGTCCTCGGAACACTTCGTAATGACTCCGAGTCTGTGTGACTCCATACCCTAGGTATGGTGCCTTGTAGTGTTTGTGTGAAGGTATGTGACTTAAATATCAACTATTAACATTTCCATAGTGATACAGTTGATATCTACGTAATAGTGGTTTGACTTAATTATATAGTATAATAATGAGGTTCTGGTCTTTATCAACGCAATAAACATTTATTAAACAAATGGATATGAAAACAACACACAACGATACATTTCTATGCATATTTTCAACAATGAATAAAATCAACGCATTCCGGAAATCAATGGACGCTTTTAATATATTAACTAAAAGAAACAATATACCCAAAGAAAAATGAACGTAAGTAAAAACGGCGGTAGGTTAAAAATCACCACATTACCCACGCCTCCGATTTTAAGCGTTCCGCTTATTCATATATTTATATAAATATAAATATTTAAAAAAATATAAATATATCTATATCTATCTATATATATATATATATATATATATATATATATATATATATATATATATATATATATATATATATATATATATATATATATATATATATATATATATAAATAACATGGCAATTCAAACAGTCTTAAAAGAACAACAATAATTAACAAAACAAGATACTATTTAATACTATGTAACAGTAATATGCACTTTACCTAAATGTCAACGATTAACAGAAAATAAAACAATCATACATTGCAATCTAAGCAATGTGTTGTATTGTGACTTGGATAAAGAATGACTGCCTGTCATTACATGTGTGTCCGCACACATTTCACCTCCAAGGCTGTCCATTGGTATGGCAACCCTGGTGGATGAAGAACATTGTCATATCCTCAAAATACATGCCACAGAAATTGCACTTGTGCAATTTGTTGCACTGACATTCATTTAGCACTTGCACTGTGTCTCGTGTCTGTGTCCCTCTTTCAGCAACAATGACTTCCTCCTGCGTGCTCTTATTCATTCGGATGACACAGTCGACTTGAACGGCACTCTCTCATATCTAACTTCAGCTTGTAATCCGCTCGAACGCCGTTACTGCGCAACCACTTCCCAGTCTCTACCTTACCAATACCTCCATACTGTTCATCAACGTTTTTGTCTGAGCAACTTGGTCCAGGGCGTTCGGACTCCGAACCTTTAGCTCGCTTGACCGGCGCTTGAACAGGAGTGGGAGCCGTCCTCTTTCTAACTGTCCTACCTACCTAACTCGAGGTCAATATCTTCGTCTGAAGAAGAGCCCTTCTCTTCAACACTTACCTCGGGATCTGAATCCCAGTCACTTTCACCGTGATCTTCTTTATCATTCACCGCACTCGCACAAGCACTCACAGACTCAGAACATCCCTTGTCACTGCCCTGCGATACTTTATCGTGTCCCGTTCGAGCATAATGTCGTTTAAGGTAAACGACCTTCTTGAAGGTTACACTGCAAACCTTACACAATATCTTCTTGGAAACACATACCGTTATCTGGTCTTGAAAGCTCTTGGAGACCGGGACATCCTCTTTACACAGCGGGCACAAAGTTCTTGTCCTCGGGGTTGTTTTTATCTTGGTCATGGTGTTCCTGAAAATAGAAAACACTTAATCATTATGCCAGGTAGGCTTTATCTTTCTTCTACCTGTCCGGGTAAAGATTACCTCTTGGTCGCTAGATTCGCTTGCTGAACTTTGAAACTTGCTTTCGAAACGTTGATCTACATTCTCAGGCAGCACACTTTCTGCTACGCCGTCTTTCGGTATGTCAGTTTCTCCAAGGAGAAGCCGACTTCGAACTTTTCGCATACGGTCCGAATGGATTACCCGCGTTGCACCAGCTCTACCACAATCTACTTTATACAAAACACATGTTAGCTTCTCTAACACTCGGTATGGCCCTCTCCAGTACGACGTAAATTTCGGTGAACCTTCCCTATTCCTAATAGGAAAATAAACATATACTCTGTCCCCAGACTGAAACGTTTCGTATGATAGTGCTCTATCATGATATTTCCTTTTTTCGTTGAATTGCATTCCCAGTATGTGTTCATACACATTTATGTACACTTTCCATGTTACCATGCAGTTCCCAAACCCAGTCACATGCAGGAGTTGATTTGATTGCTGATGGCATTTCATACACTAAATCTAATTGTGTTGTCGTTTCTCGTCCGAACATCATCAAATTGGGTGTGATCCCGGTTGTTTCATGTTCCGATGCCCTATACGCCATCATTACGTACGGAAGTTGTTTATCCCAATCCTTGTGATTAGTGTCGACATATGCACTCAACATGGTGCATAGAGTACGATTAAATCTCTCCACCATCCCATCTAATTTTTGTCATTAAACGACACATCTCCATGAAGACTCTGCTTGTAAACTGACTTCCTTGATCCGAATGTAGTTTCCTTGGTATTCCGTATCGGCATATGAAATTCTGCACCACGATTTCAGCAACTGTTGTAGCCTCAATATTCGGCAAAGGGGATGCTTCTGTCAATTTGGTAAAGAAGTCGGACACAATTAGTATGTATTTATTGCCGTTCTCTGTTTTGGAAAGTTCTCCAAGTATATCCAGGGATACGCGCTCCATTGGGTAGCCGCTTCTAGTGATATGCATTGGTACTCTTTTTGTTTGAGTAGGGCCCTTGCGTTTCGCACAAACATCACAGCCGTTCACATAGATCTTCGCATCATGTTGTAGCCCAGGCCAATAATATCGCTGTCTTATCTTTGCTAAGGTTTTCTTAATACCCAGGTGTCCTCAGGTTTTTATGGCATGCATCTGTTTCAGCACCATTCGCCTTTGTTTCAATGGGACGATGACCTGTCAATATACAATGCCGGTCCCAAGTACGTCCCATTTTCGTACTCCAAGTACGTCCCATTTTCGTACTACCAATTCATCTCTGACTTCGAGACGCTCCCACTGATTCAGTAGTATTTTGAGAAAGTGACTGCATTCCTGAACGTTAGCATGACTTGGTCGTGTATTATCCAGGATCCACTGCTTAAGACGTGAAACATCTGTGTCAGAGCTCTGAGCTGAGACAATATCTGTAGATATAGCATTATCCTGGGATTCCCTCTGTTCAATAATATTCACTGCAGGTTTTACATCTCGCGTATCCGGACAGTTTTCACCACATTGTCTGCATTGCCGCCTGCTTAGAGCATCAGCATTTCCATGCAATCGACCTGGTCTGTGCTCTATCTTGAAGTAATATGATGCTAGTATCTCCAGCCATCTAGCAACTTGACCCTCGGGATTCTTACAGTTTATAATCCACCTAAGCAAACCGTGATCAGTACGAAAAAAAAAACTGTTAGGAAATGGGAAAAGTATTTCACAAAATGGACCACTGCCAGAAGTTCCTTCCGCGTAACGCAGTACTTTTGTTCACTTTTAGTTAATGTTCGACTTGCAAACGCTATGGCTCGTTCTTCACCATTCTGTTTCTGCGATAAAACCGCACCAATTGCCGTGTCACTGGCGTCGGTATCCAATATGAAAGACTCACTAAAGATCGGGTGGCCTAGCACTGGTGCTTCAGTCAGCCTTTCCTTCAGCCCTTCAAATGCTTCGGAGCATTCCTTAGTCCAAACAAACTTCACACCCTTTTCTGTCAACTTATGCAATGTTTTTGCAATTTCTGCAAACCGATATATGAAGCGTCTGTAGTAGCTGCACAGACCTAGGAAGGATCGCACGTCTCTAACACACCTTGGGGTTGGCCATGTGCGTACAGACTCAGTCTTCTTGGGATCAGTCCTAATGCCATCCTTAGACACAATGTGTCCTAAGACTTCAACTTCTTTTGCAAATAGCTGACATTTGCAAGGCTTCAGTTTGAGACCTGCGTCTCTGAACCTTTCTAACACCATGTTCAGGTTTTTCACCATGTCGTCAAACGTAGCCCCCGTCACAATAACGTCATCTATGTATATCAGGCATACTTCCCAGTGCAATCCTGATAGTACAATTTCAATTAAACGCTCAAAAGTTGCCGGGGCATTGCAGAGTCCGAAAGGCAAAACTTTAAACTCAAACAACCCTCTACGGCTTGAGTAAGCGGTCTTCTGTTTATCTTCTTCTTCTACCTCAACTTGCCAGTATTCAGAGTTCATATCTAATGACGAAAACCATCTACTTCCGGCTAACTGGTGTAATGATTCGTCTACTCTCTGTTATGGGTATGAATCCTTTATAGTTACGTCGTTGAGCTTTCGGTAGTCAACGCAAAAGCGCTGGGTACCATCCTTCTTCTTAACTAGAACGATACTGCTTGCCCATGGGCTTTTTGATGGCCTTATAATGCCTCCGTCCAGCATTTCGTCGATCTGAGCATCGACCTCCCCGGTCATGTTGATTGGTACACGACGTGGTGGCTGTTTTATTGGGCGTGCATTTCCTGTAGGGATACTATCCTTTATTATCCCAGTCCTGCCAATATCACCATCGCCTTTTGAAAATACATCTGAGTATTTGTTTAATTAGGTGGCAACTTGCCTACTTTGCTCTGGATTGAGTCCATCTATCGTCCTCATGTATAGCTCCTGGAGATGTTCAGGAACTGTTTCAACTACACGTGTAGAAGTTTTATTCACTCGAACCTCTTGTACCTGGACCACGGGACTGGCAATTGCTATAAGTGTCCCGGGGTAGACGATCTGAGACTGTTCTGATGGATTTAGCATACGTACGGGGAATTTCTGAGTACCTTGTATCAGACATTTGGCAACTATTCCTCTACCAGCTTCCAATTACTTTAATGTCGGTTCAATAATGCACAAGTTTTCCTTTATTTTGTCCGTGCCAGAAACCTCGGCCGGCACACCAATTTCTGATCTAGCAGGTATTTGAACTTTCTCTGATACAACTACTCGGTAGCATCCAGAAGCTCCTTGGCCTGTAAGAGTACAATTGTCTCCGTTAAAACGTATCTGTTCTGACTCGAAGTCAATATTGCATTGATACTGTTTGAAAAAGTCGAGACCTAATATAATGTCTCCGTCAATATCCGCAACTACTGTCGTGATCGGGTAGGTTTAATCATTAATGCGGATGTCTACCGTGGTTTGACCTTTGATAATAAGCGGCGTGCCGGATGCTGCGATAATGTCCTTGTCAAAACTGTTGAATGCTGAACATTTTCCACGGTTCAAATTCCAGGTCTGTGTTGACAACAGCGAAAGTGTCTATAAGACAGCTTACAGCAGAACAATAGATGTGTGCTGTTACGAAGAATAAGCCGGCCCCATTGAAAGTGTATTTCTTAACTTCACCACCCTTGTCACCTGTACTTCGGTCCATTTTATGTGACGCATTCGTGTTTGACCTTTGGCTATTATTATACCTGGGAACATTAGTGCGCCTTGGGTTCTATCTAGGTGTTCGGAAGTTATTGCGTGGTCTATCTGAGCTCGTATTCCTAGGTTGAAATGACCTCGGGGCACTATTACTTTGTCGTTTCCACTCACGGAACTCGTTTTGTAATTGTTGAATTGCAGACTGCAAAGACTTGAGGTCGTTCTGATGTTTGATCTGGCTATCGCCCTCTGCAGTACTTGTTGCCAGCACCTGACTTGAGGCAAGGTGCTTTTGCTCAGCTTTGTAGTAGGCTTCCATTTCGACTGCATGACGCACAGCATCATTCAGACTCGGTGGTCTAGCCTGTTTGGTTCGTATCCTCAGATCTACGCTATGTAGCGAATCTAAAAATTGCTCTTTTGCAAGGGTTTCTCTAACATCGGCTGGGGCAGTAGGGTAAGCCAAATTTGTCAGCCTTCTGATGTCCTGCGCTAGTTTTGACAAGTTTTCCGATGCACGCTGTTTTCGTTTTCGAAGTTGCACCCGGTACAATTCTGTTTGATTGGGCGGCTGAAACCTTTCTTGCAAAGCTATCACAAGCTCTGTATAGTCATTGCAGTGTTTGGACAAATACCCAAATACACCCTGTGCCTGACCTCTCTATGATACGGCAAGGTACAGTCCCTTCTCTTTTTCAGTCCATCTGTTCAACTCTTAACAAGCATCGAAATGCGCTTTATAATCGGACCAGGGCCCGGAACCATCATACGTCGCAGGTCTCATCATAGCGGTACGCTCCTTGCTCGGGGTGTCCGCCTGGGGTCGCCATGAACTCCGTCTTTTGGTCACATACTTTGGGGTATCTTCAGCATATTTCGGGTCTGACGCTCGAGTTTGTTTTGAGATACACGGGCTTGACTCTTCTTGTTTCATACCCGCACCTCGAGACAGTCTTTTGCGGTCGGTCGACCCTGTGTCCATGTAATACATTTCTAGCTGCAGCCCGGAGAACTCACTTTCTAGTCTGAGCCTCTGGTTCTGTATTCGAAGTTGCTCTAGCTCTTCATACAACGCATCAAGCTCTCGGTCTCCGCCTGACGCAATACTTTTGCTGAGAGTACTGGATAACGGTCTGATATTCTCCTATCCCACCACTGCCAACAAATTTTATAACGTGTCTTCGACCGAGCGTCGGTCTTTATAGTATGGCTCAGACAATAACTCAAAGCACAATACAAAAGTATATAATTTTCCTCAAGCTACCTTGCTTTATGATTTGCTATTTATACAATGATTGTTTTGAAACAGTAAATCAAGTATAATCAAATGCTATAATCAAATGACCTCGAACCTCACTATGTACGCCTTTGACCTTGGGTCTATGTAAGGAGACCTATGTCTCGAGACTATGTATGGAGACCTATGCCTCGAGACTATATATGGAGACCTATGTCTCGGAGCTATGTATGGAGACCTATGTCTCGGACTATGTATGGAGACCTATGTCCTCGGAACACATCGTAATGACTCCGAGTCTGTGTGACTCGATACCCTAGGCATTGAGCCTTGTAGTGTTCGTGTGAAGATATGTGACTTATATATCAACTATTAGCGACCCGGGCTGCTGAGGGGTAGGAATCCAACTTCAAGGCTCTCAGAACGTTTGAAGAGGATAGCCAGTCTCTATGTGCCCAAAGTCCCTCATGTATGTTATTAATATAATTTAATTACCTATTTTCGCGATGTTAACTCATCGAAGTCGGAATTAGAACTGACCATTAATCGCGAAAACGCGCGCTTTTATACTTTCTGCTCATGCGGCGTTACTCGGATATTTCCATAGAGATCTACGTAATAGTGGTTTGACTTAATTATATAGCATAATAATGAGGTTCTGGTCTTTATCAACGCAATAAACATTTATTAAACAAATGGATATAAAAACAACACACAACGATAAATTTCTAGGCATATTTTCAACAATGAATAAAATCTCGGCAATGCTTACCGGAATCAATGGACGCTTTTAATATATTCACTAAAAGAAACAATATACCAAAAAAAATGAACGTAAGTGAAAACGGCGGTAGGTTAAAAATCACCACACACGTAATTTTTTCTTACTTATCAAATTCATAAAGGGGACTATTTGCCATATTTTCTGTATTAAAGAGACCATTATATATGTGTTCTTCATTAAGATGACCATTGTTCTAATGGTTAATTGGACCGTTTTATGTATTTGTATTTTTTATCCCCGCTTATATGTATAAAAATAGAAACGTATAAACATCTGGGGAACAATTTAAATATCATAATTTAATACTATTTATCAGACTCGATGATAATACCATTTAAGTATTTGAGTCGAGCTTTCATTTGCATCTTAAAGGGGCCTTTTCACAGATTTTTGCATATATTGAAGTTTGTCCTTAAATGTTTTATATGGATAAATGTAAACATCTGATCTAAAAAGCTCCAGTAAAAAGAAAAATTAAAGAAAGGAAAAAAAGTAACCTACAACTGGGCTCGAACCACTGACTACTGACCTGTATATAAATGTCAATTTGTTTCCAATTGACAATTTCTTCGGATTTATCATCCCCCGCCATAGGCGAAAGGATAATGTTTTGGCGTTTACCGTCCGTCCGTCTTTCCTTCCGTCCGGCACTTTTTGTGCGGAGCCATATCTTGGACGTGCTTTAGCCGATTTCATTGAAACTGGGTATGAGTACATATATGGATAAGAGAATGATGCACGCCAAATGGCATTGTACACCATCTGTTAATAACGGAGTTATGGCCCTTTGTATCTTGAAAAAATGCTTTGTAATATAAGCATAGAGCATTATCTCCATTAACACATGAGTCAGAGCCATGAAACTTGCCATAGTTGTTCTCAAGCATCTGGGGGTGCTCCACATTTAACACCCATGATCCAAGGGGCTAAGGTCATGGCCCTTTGTTTCAAGAAAAAATGCTTTTTTAATATAAGCTTAGAGCTTTATCTCCATCAACACATGAGCCAGAGCCATGACACTTTCCATAGTTGTTCTCAATCATCTGGGGGTGCTTCACATTCAACACCCATAATTTCAGGGGTTAAGGTCACACATTGAGGTCAAAGGTCACACATTTGAGGAATTATTCATTATTTAGTCATTTCTTTACCATGCATCAAGGGATTCTGAAATAAATGTTCACTATTGTTCTCCATTATCTAGCTGAGTGTCAAATATACGATCCAGGTTGCTTGGGTCATGGTCAAAGTCACACACAAAGATCAAAATCACACATTTTGATTAAGTATGCCTTATTTGGTAAGGATTCTACCATACTAGGCTGTGCAAGACCTATGTGTTTTTGACCAAAGTTAATGTCACACATCAAAGGTCATACATTTGTAGAAATATTTATTATTTAGCCATTATTTTACTATGCATCAGTGGATTCTGTAATAACCTTCCATAATTTTTCTCCATCTTCTTCCTTGCTGTGTGTCATATGTAAGATTCTTGTCTAGGGTTAAGGTAAAGTTTCATGTCTATGGTTAAGGTCGACACTTCGAAGAAAAATGAGAGCTATACTATTCGCCCCGGCGTCGGCGTCGGTTAAAGTTTTTTTAATATTAAGTCAAATAACTTAAACACTATCAAAGATAATTAACTCAAACTTGGAATACCTCTTTATGGCAACAAGACAATTGTGTAGGTCAAGGTGCATAACTCTGTCAGCATTAATTTTAGAGTTATGCCCCTTTTTAACTTAGAATTTCGGGTTAAATGTTTTAATAAGTTCAATTATTTGAATACTATTAAAGATAATCAATTCAGACTTAGACTACTTCCTAATGGGGACAAGACACTTGTTAACGTCTAGCTGGATAACTATGTCAACAATATTTTTAAAGTTATACCCCTTTTTAACAGAGAATATGTCGTTAAATTTCTAAACCTTTAACACTTTTAAAGATATTTAACTCAAACTTGGAATACTTCTTTATAGAAACAAAACCATTGTGTAGGTCATGGTGCATAACTCTTTTGAAAAAAATATGAGCTTATGTCATCACCTGAGCGGCGTCGAAGTCGGCGTCTGCGTCGGCGTCTGCGTCGGCGTCGGCGTCCGGTTTACATATGAATAATATGTTTAATATTATTGCATTATATGTATAATCTACATGATATTACAAAAAATAAACAAGATACAAAAAATGTTTTTTAAGAATGTTGAAATAAATAATATTAAATTGTTAATAATGTATACATTTGATTTTAACCTAACGTCATTTTTGACGATGCTGGAACAGCATCGTCCAAGGTATGATAACCATCAAAAAATTCTTCACAATGGCGACCTATGTAAAAGACCGAGCCAGTCCGATTGAGATAACTCGATTTTTCAGTTACTTCCCTTTTGCATTCGCCACTTCGTAGGAGTGGCTCGTCATTGATAACATTCTCCTAGCAGAGTTGTCGTTCGTGTTTCAACATTCAACAATGGCCGCCCCCATGAAAGTCTCGATTCAAAACTTTCTTACTGCATAAATTGGCTTGTTTCGCTATTTAGAAGCTGTCATTTATAATATATGAATTATTTATTCACTAAATCTCCGCTAATGACAACAATGGATGGAATTCGAAGGATATATTCGATGTGAATGGATCACTTTCTACAACAATGGCTTCGCCCATGAGAGACTTGATAACACTCGTGTCAAAACTTTCTTACAGCTTAAATTGGCTTGTTTCGCTATTTAGTAATGCAACAATAAATGGAATTCGAAGGATATATTCAATGTGAAATTAAGCACTTTCTGGATCTCGACAGATTGACAAGGCAAAACTGGCAAACTAATGATACTGGTATTTTTATTATCAATTTAAGTCACATTTTGCTTTATAAATTTTGTTCGAGCATTTTGCGACTTATTGAATGGCTATGATACCCGATATCAACAGCTCATATGGGATTTGCATATCACCAAGCTGTCCTTAAATACAACATTGATTACAAACTCTTTACTCAAATTACTGGTTTGTATGAATTCTTTCTTCTTCCTATTTAAGTAGTTGATATCCAAATAATTAGACGTAATTTACCTTTTAGTCCATGTATATCGACCTCATATTTATAGGAGTAGATATTATGTTAAAGGGGCCTTTACACAGTTTTTAACATGTTTTGAAGTTAGTCATTAAATGCTATATATTGATAAATGTAAACATTGGATCTTAAAAGCTCCAGTTAAAAATCCAGAATAAAATTCTTTTTTAAAAAGTAGTCCGCCGCAGGGCTTGAACCAGTGACCCCCTTAGTCCTGGAGTAAAAACGCATAAGCCTGCTTGACTTTTCTGCCAAGTAAAAATGGTTGACGTATGTTATACCTAATATAAGCAATCTTCGTAGTTTCACACAATTAAACAACAACAACATAACTCTCCAAATTATTCAATCGTTTCGCATTGCAACGCTTTATAATTTTAAATCGTTAAAAGATGCATATAATGGCTATATCAGACCATGGTAAATGTTCAGTAATACTGTTTCCTAAAATAACATAACTTTAACAACAATTTGCGAATCCGATTCAACTTTTTTCAATTTTTGTCAATTTACCAAAACGTGAAAAGATCTCTTTAAAGTTAAATGAACTGTATCCCAGTAGAAGAGACATTAAGGCGATTGTGGCCAGTTTAGATCCAGTTCAGCCTGCAGTTGCTTGAATGCTGTTTGCTTAAGAGCGGTTTTCTGACAATGACAAATAGTTTAATTGGATACTGATTAGACTGCCATTATCCTGTGACCTGGCTAATTAAATTCAGAAGCCGGGTAACAGTTTAACGTTAATGTTACAAATGTGTCAGACCAGGGCCTGGATTTTGAAATCTAGGACATGCATGGTCTGAAGATATCATTTAAGATTATACATTGTTTCAAACATATACAAATGCATACAAATATAAATAGTAAAATGCACTAAGTCAAAAGGCATTTGACTTCGGCTGGTGCCTTGGCACACCAGGTGTTTCGGTTGCAATAGTTTGATGGACTCACTACTTGGATGTGTAGTTATATTATTTACAGTATATCAAACAGTATTTAGCATGAACCAATGATTTTTTCAAACATAAATAATTATTAATGTAAAATGCATGAAGGAATAATATTTAAGGTTTAAGAAGGCATTTTCTTTTTGTTTTAAAGGATATTTTTGAAAATTATATTTGTTATTAATTTTTTGGCAACAAGGGGTAACGCATTTTTAAAAAATGTAATTAATTTTCGACAAAAAACTGGTACCATGAGTAGCATGAAACCATTTTTTTTTAACATTTGTAATTGATGAAAAATGATTGCAAAAATAATATCTAGGGTCTAATAAAGCATTTTTTATTTTATTTTAATAGGTTACTCTGAAAATTCTATCTTTCATGATTTTTTTTGCAACAAGGGGTTATGAAATTTAAAAAATGTTACTGGATTTTTAGACCAAAACTGGTACTATGATAATACTATAATGCACTTCGCCAAAACATTTATAATTATATTGTTTATTCTTGAAAATGTATTTCCCCTATTCACTAAAAATAACACTTTTGATCAGAAAATTCATATATAATGATGTTTACTTTTATTTTCAAGAAGCATAATGCCTCTTTTTAGTTGTATTCAGCCACAAATTCTTGTAAGCCACTTAAGGGTTATATGTTGCCTTTCTTTTACTAAATGCAAAATAATTCTACGCTTTGGGACATTCATAAAATATTATTTGCTTTACAACACCGACAGGCTAATAAATTTATATATCAAGTACTTCCATACTAACAGGACCATTCTAGGCGGTCAACCTAGCAACCTTGATTTGTTCATATCTTCCTATCAATCTGTTATATGTGTTATGAATCATTTGTTAGGAGAACATTTAATGTTTGTTATAACTTTTAAATAATTCAATGTTCAAAGTGATATTGTTATTGACCGATAAGCCAACATACTGTTAAAAGGGAATATTTTATTATTATTTGCATTTTATCTTACATGAGAAATATTTGCCTAAACGTTTTTCAAACTATAGAGAAATCTATATACAATTAATAATTGACGACGTTTATCAAAAAAACATTTATGAAATGGAAGTTTAAAGATAAAAATAAATAATGTAAGTTTTTGTCAGATATTCGTAATAATTTCCATTATAATTGAGTGTCTGAGCAATGTGGATGAATGAATATATCGGATAAAACGAACACTTATCTACACTTGAATTATGATTTATTTTTCAATCTTGTATGCACTTAAGTTTAGCCTTTATGCCTTTTTTTTAGAATTTATAGACAGTGTCCCTCCCCAAAATCAAGGAATTATTACTTGTCATTCATGTGTGTAATGGTATACAATAATGTTGTGGTAGAATATTTGAGAAAAACATTAGAAACGAAACTTGTCAGTGATGAAATTTTCCATATGGTTATGGCAATTGCCGATCGTCGGTTTCTGAAAAACAATACGTCACGGTTTCCAAAAATATGATGGTTGTGCCCAAAGATTTTGGTGTTAATGAACATTACTGGTTTATATTTTAATAAATTCGATTCTCATTTGATTAATAGGTAATTTCAATGCTGATAAACTTGAAGTATGCAAGCTATTCTTTCGTTTTGCATATGTCTGTCGATACATCTGTACAAT
Organism: Dreissena polymorpha; assembly: GCF_020536995.1. NCBI lineage: Eukaryota > Metazoa > Mollusca > Bivalvia > Myida > Dreissenidae > Dreissena > Dreissena polymorpha. Next base: position 7,635,437 of record NC_068369.1, read on the forward strand.
CGGTAATTTCCGTAACCATTCGTTAAATTGTAGCAGACACAAGTTTAAATGAAAAAATTATGTTTTACACTAATATTCTACCTCTTTCTTGCTAAAAACTAATGCATGAATGATTTTTAAGTAATATTGCATCGTTTTCAGCCAGGAACACTGGCTATGACCGCGAAAAAAACATAACAAACTTTTTGATTTACGATATTTACTTTATAAATAGCTTGCATGCGGCATGGCATTGCATGTTCCGCAAGATAAATATCTCGACTTTATTTATTGGATGATTTCGGACTGTTTCATCCAATCAGAAAATAGCTTTTAAACGTAATTTAAACCCATGTTTAGCGAGATAATTAAGTACCACTTTTTATACACTGCCAAATTGTGAAATAACAAGTTGCCTCCCTTGTTGGTTCATTCTACTGTATTATTATGCCCCCCCCCCCTTCGAAGAAGAGAGGGTATATTGTTTTGCACATGTCGGTCCGTATGTCCGTCCACCAGATGGTTTTCGGATGATAACTCAAGAATGCTGGATGCCACGTTTATATTCCAATCTTCATACAATTTGGCCAGAATATAAGTCTCAATGATATCTTGGATCAGTTCGAAAATGGTTACAATTGGTTGAAAAACATGGCTGCCAGGGGGTGGGGCATTTTTCCTAATATTGCTATAGTAAAACATTGTTAACACCCAAGAGGTTACATTTATTTTCCGATCTTCAAGAATTTTGGTCACAATATTTGTCCCAATAATATCTTGTTATCTCAGGTGAACGACTTTAGGCCTTTCAGGCCCTCTTGTTTGTTCATCTTACCATTTGAAGAAAAGATATCATTGCACAGATGTCTTTTACTTTTAGAATGTGTTATGCTGCATTTCTTATGTGCCTCGTTCGGGGTATATTGTGTAGCACATGTCGCTCAGTCCGTCAGTTGGTCCGTCCACCAGATGGTTTCCGGATGATAACTCAAGAACGCTTAGGCCTAGGATCATGAAACTTCATAGGTACATTGATCATGACTGGCAGATGAACCCTATCGATTTTCAGGTCACAAGATAAAAGGGAAAGGTCACAGTGACTATAATGCTTTGGCCTATGATCATGAAACTACATAGGTACATTGATCATGACTGGCATATGACCCCTATTGATGTTCAGGTCACTAGGTCAAAGGTCAAGGTCACAGTGAGTCAAAACAGTTTAATGATTTCCGGATGATAACTCAAGAATGCTTACGTCTAGGATCATGAAACTTCATAGGTACATTGATCATGACTGGCAGATGAACCCTATTGATTTTCAGGTCACTAGATAAAAGGGTAAGGTCACAGTGACTAGAATGCTTAGGCCTAGGATCATGAAACTACATAGGTACATTGATCATGACTGGCATATGACTCCTATTGATGTTCAGGTCATTAGATCAAAGGTCAAGGTCACAGTGAGTCAAAACAGTTTAATGATTTCCTGATGATAACTCACGAATGCTTACGTCTAGGATCATGAAACTTCATAGGTACATTGATCATGACTTGCAGATTATCCCTATTGATGTTTAGGTCACTAGGTCAAAGGTCAAGGTCAAAGTGACTCAAAACAGTAAAATAGTATCCGGATGATAACTCAAAAATGCTTACGCCTAGGACCATTAAACTTCATAGGTACATTAATCATGACTGGTATATAACCCTTATGGATTTTCAGGTCTCTTGGTCAAAGGTCAAGGTCACAGTGTTTCATAACAGAAAAAGGTTTCCTGATGATAACACAAGAATAGTAAGGCCTAGGATCATAAAACTTCATAGGTAAATTGATCATGACTGGCAGATGATCCCTATTGATTTTCAAATCACTAGGTGAAAGGTCAAGGTCACAGTGACACAAAATATATTCACACAATGGCTACCACTACAACTGACAGCCCATATGGGTGTGTGCATGTTTTACAAACAGCCCTTGTTTGTCTTATGTTGGTTAATATTCATCACGGTCAATTCTAGGTTAAGTTTGAAAGTAGGTCATATGTGGTTCAAACTAGGTCAACAAACCAAATCACAGAAAAGGTTAGTGAACACTCCAGAGGTCACATTTTCTTCCAGATCTTCATGAAAATGGACAGAATGTTATCTCGATGAAATAAAGTTTCAGTTTGAAAGTTGGTAGTTTGTCGAAAACTAGGTCATTAGGTCTAAATATAGAAAACTTCCTTTATCTTTCTACAGGTCACATTTTCTTCCTGATTTTCATGAAAATTGCTTACAATGTCCATCTTAATCAAATCAAAAGCTGAATTTGCAAGTTGGTCATGTGCAGGCTAATGCCAGGTTACAACTTAGTCAAATCATACACAAGGTTTTGACACTATAGAAGGAGTTTTGGGTGAGCGATACAGGGCTATCTTGTTTTAGAACAGCCTGTAGTAAGAAAGGAAAGGTATTGCATTTGTTTCAAGTAACATTTTATTGTTATTGGAAGTAACTGAGCAATTATATGATGTCATAGTTTTGGTTATTTTGCTCACTTGTTATGATGTGACAAGGTGAGCTTTTGTTATCACTCTTTGTCTGTTGTATTTTATCCAAAGTTTATTGTGAACACATAAGATATCATTTTACAATGTTAAATTTGAGTGTCACCTCTTTGCCAGATTCTTATTAAACTAGTCACTTCTATGTCATTTTGGGTTTCATATTCTATCAACAATTAGGGCACTAGGTCAAATATAAGAAAAGGTCTGTTAATACTTTAGTGGTCACATTCTGTCTCTGATCCACTTGTAAATTGATTAGAACATTATGTTAAATGATTTCAATGTCAAGCTTGAAAGACGCATAATCAACATTTAGGTCACAAGGTCTAGTCTCAGTGATTAACAGGTCACGTTCCAAAGTGGGTCATGTGCTTCCAAGCATTTGATCAATAACTAAAATCATTAAAATCTATGTTAACACTTACATTTTTTACCTGATCTTCATGGCAGTTGATCAGATTGTTCAAAAAAATAAAAGTAGGAACTCGGTGACAAGGCTCAACTAGACCGGATAGACGCAAATAGTTTGTTCATACTCACAATGCCTTTTTTCTAGATCTTCATGAAAAATTAGTAAACACCACTAGGAAACAGTTTCAGGTGAGCCACATTGTGCTGTTAAAGCTATCTATGAATAGTATAGATTGTTACAAAACCTTGTTTATCAATAAAAATAAATGAAAAAAAATGGCTTTCTAAAAGTTGTAGTCTTGGATGATATATTCCTCAACTTATAATCTACGAAAATCTTTTGAGAAGAAAAACAAAATTTGACTATTATTATACCCCAACATACTATGATTGGGGGCTAGCACAGAAATTCTCAAATATGTTCCTCGAAAAATAATGGGTTAGCATATTGTTGCTGGGTTATCCAGTTGTCTGTACCATTACTCCCAAAAGAATTGTAAGTTCAAATATGAGATATTTAGGTAAATAAATCTCATTGAAGGGAGTGCAGTGTCCAAGAACGGAAACGATTGCACCACAACCATTAACTATTGACCTGCGGATAAATGACAAGCAATAAAAATTACACAATTGCGGTGATGTAGATAAACTTAAATGGATGCTTATTTATTTTATGCTTTCCGGTGATTTATACAGAAATACCAGTGAAATAAACTGGTATTTCACTGTTTTAAACAGTGAAAAATAACAGTGAAAATATCGATATTTTTCGCTGTTTTTCTGGGAAAATCGATATTCCGCCGAATCCAACAAATATCCTCTATATATCCATCCTCTTCAAAAGCATCGTCAAACCAGTACTTTCAGTGCTTTGATTTATTTACTGTCACTAATGCAAATACCAAATTCTGTCTTTCTTGATACTCCTTTTGCTTCAATATCAAGCAATTATTACTCTATCAAGTCAATCCTTCACTTTTACCTTTTTTATAGTTGTACACCCATCCATTAACAAAATTTATTTGGCGGGTGATATCAATTCAACGAATTTGCTTGTTTACTTATTGATTTGTATCAATATACAACTTTGGGATAAAAACTGGCTCAATCATAAGAATTACATTTCAAACTACAATAATTTTATCGAAAATAATACCGACGAAGGGGTATATGAACGTGAATACTTTTTACTATTCCATTGTCCGTGTTCTATGCCTGTATAGTATTCTCTTTCACCAATAAATCGGGCATACATTAGGCTTCTTTTAAGAAATGTACGTGTGTTAATGCGTTTTTGTTTCTGTCGGCAGATATTCTACATTTGTGAAACCAAACAGGAACGTTTATGAAGAAATCGTGCGACAACCGTTCGACGCATTCTAGATTTTTAAAACCTCGGACATGATACAAAAAATCGTCGCCTTTAAACAGAAACTATCGTGATGGATGTATTCTAATTATGACGGAGCGAATGCGCGTTTGGAAAAGACCAGGATGGCCCTAGCATTCGTTGCTATCTTCTGTAATTTGATAGTCATTAACACAATTAAATAGATAACAAACACTTTGCACGCACTTAAAATTAAGCACGCATAAATGCAACACCATGAGTTCATTTTCAAATAAACGTCTTCGAATGTAACCTTTATAAAACTATTTCTTGCAAGCAAGTGTACTCGTTCTCATCTCAATCACTTTTTATTATACATACATCGTTTCATCGATTTTCTGCATTACAGTGTTCCTGTTCGTGTTTCTCGTCAAGATTCTGTTCCCAAGTAACGGTAACTTTGGTAACGGCGGCGTTCTGGGATCCATTTCCGGTTAGAAAATGTCCGGGCTTAGTATTCACGATTCAGTAAAATTTCGCCTCTCAAAACTGACATAACTGGAAATACCAAATAATATAGAACTGGAAAATTGCGATCCATGTGTGTATTTTGATGGAATGTTTTTATTTTCGTTTGATTGCGGTTACATACATTGCCTGTATATTTGTTTATAATAAATAGTAGAAACAAAAATTCCAATGTTCGATTTGAATACCTGCTTTTCTTTATGTTTTTAATATCGTTCTTAGGACTATTTTCACTCGAATTTGTTGTGTGGAGTCATTTAAAAAAAGAATGAATTTAAATCGATGATCAAACCGAAAATGAAATATACACTCTTTATGGTATAGACTCGTATAACATAATTTACAATGAAAAAAGCTATCTAACCTACTTTACAATGAAAATGCTATCTAACATACTTTACAATGAAAATGCTATATAACATACTTTACAATAAAAATGCTGTACAACATATTTACAATGAAAATAGTATTTAACATACTACACAATGAAAATGCTATCTAACATACTTAACAATGAAAATGCAATATAATATTCATAACAATGAAAATGCTATATAACATACTTTACAATTAAAATGCTATATAACATACTTTACAATGAAAATGCCAAATACTATACTTTACAATGAAAATGCTATATACCATACTTTACAATGAAAATACTATATACCATACTTTACAATGAAAATGCTATATAACATACTTTACAATGAAAATGCTATATAACATACTTTACAATGAAAATGCTTTATAACATACTTTACAATGATAATGCTATATAACATTCTTTACAATAAAAACGCTATCTTACAAACTTTACCTTAGAAATGCTATATAACATACTTTACAATGAAAATGCTATCTAACATACTTTACAATGACAATGCTGTATAACATAATTTTCAATGAAAATGCTATATAACATACAATACATTCAAAATGCTATCTAACATACTTTACAATGAAAATGCTATATAACATATTTAACAAGGAAAATGCTTTATATCATACTTTACAAGTAAATTCCTTATAACATACTTGAAAATGATAAAGCTTTCTAACATACTTTGCAATGAAAATGCTATATAACATACTTTACAATGAAAGTGCTATCGAACATACTTTACAATGACAATGCTATATAACATAATTTACAATGAAAATGCTATATAACATACAATACAATGAAAATGCTTTATAACATACAATACAATGAAAATGCTATCTAACATATAATACAATGACAAGGCTATATAACATACTTTACAATAAAAATGCTATATACCATACTTTACAATGAAAATGCTATATACCATACTTAACAATAAAAATGCTATATAACATACTTTACTATGAAAATGCTATATAACATACTTTACATTGAAAATGCTATCGAACATACTTTACGTTGAAAATGCTATATAACATATTTTACAAGGAAAATGCTATCTAACATACTTTACAATGAAAGTGCTATATACTTTCCAATGAAAATGGCATATAACATACTTTCAAATGAAAATGCTATCTAACATACTTTACAATGAAAATGCTATCTAACATACTTTACAATTAAAATGCTATCTATCATACTTTACAATAACAATGCTATATAACATCATTTTCAATGAAAATGCTATATATCATACAAGATAATAAAAATGCTATCTAACATACTTTACAATGACATTGCTATATAACACAATTTACAATGAAAATGCTATATAACATTCAATACAATGAAAATGCTATATAACATACTTTACATTAAAAATGCTATATAACATATTTTACAATGAAAATACTAGCTAACATACTTTACAATGACAATTCTATATAACATAATTTACAATGAAAATGCTATATAACATACAATACAATGAAAATGCTATCTTACATACTTTACAATGACAATGCTGTATAACATAATTTACAATGAAAATGCTATATAACATACAATACAATTAAAGTGCTATCTAACATACTTTACAAGGAAAATGCGTTATAACATACTTTAAAATGATAATGCTATCTATCCTACTTTATTCAATGATAATGCTATCTAACATACTTTACAATGATAATGCCATATAACATGATTTACAATGAAAATGCTATCTAACATTCTTTACAATGAAAATGTTATATAACATACTTTACAATGAAAATGCTATCTAACATACTTTACAATGACAATGCTATATAACATAATTTACAATGAAAATGCTATATAACATACAATACAATGAAATTGCTATCTAACATACTTTACAATGACAATGCTATATAACATAATTTACAATGAAAATGCTATATAACATACTTTACATTGAAAATGCTATCGAACATACTTTACATTGAAAATGCTATATAACATATTTTACAAGGAAAATGCTATCTAACATGCTTTACAATGAAAATGCTATATATTTTACAATGAAAATGGCATATAACATACTTTCCAATGAAAATGCTATATAACATATTTTACAAGGAAAATGCTATCTAACATACTTTACAATGAAAATGCTATGTAACATACTTTACAATGAAAATGGTATATAACATACTTTCCAATGAAAATGCTATCTTACATACTTTACAATGAAAATGCTATCTAACATACTTTACAATTAAAATGTTATCTAACATACTTTACAATGACAATGCTATATAACATAATTTTCAATAAAAATGCTATATAACTTACAATATAATAAAATTGCTATCTAACATACTTTACAATGACATTGCTTTATAACATAAGTTACATTGAAAATGGTATATAACATTCAGTACAATGAAAATGCTATATTACATACTTTACATTGAAAATGCTATATAACATATTTTACAATGAAAATACTATCTAACATACTTTACAATGACAATGCTATATAACATAATTTACAATGAAAATGCTATATAACATACAATACAATGAAAATGCTATCTAACATACTTTACAATGACAATGCTATAAAATATAATTTACGATGAAATTGCTATATAACATACAATACAATTAAAATGCTATCTAACATACTTTACAATGCAAATTCTATATAACATACTTTACAAGGAAAATGCTTTATAACATACTTTAAAATTATAATGATATCTAACATACTTTATTCAATGATAATGCTATCTAACATACTTTACAATGATAATGCCATATAACATGCTTTACAATGAAAATGCTATCTAACATTTTTTAGAATGAAAATGTTATATAACATACTTTACAATGAAATTGCTATCTAACATACTTTACAATGACAATGCTATATAACATATTTTACAATGAAAATGCTATATAACATACAATACAATGAAAATGCTATCTAACATACTTTACAATGTCAATGCTATATAGCATAATTTACAATGAAAATGCTACATAACATGCAATACAATGAAAATGCTATATAACATACTTTACATTGAAAATGCTATATAACATATTTTACAAGGAAAATACTACCTAACATACTTTACAATGAAAATGCTATATAACATACTTTACAATGAAAATGCTATATAACATACTTTCCATTGAAAATGCTGTATAACATACTTTCCAATGAAAATGCTATTTACCATACTTTACAATGAAAATGCTATATAACATACTTTACAATGAAAATGCTGTATAACATACTTTACAATGAAAATGCTATATAATATACTTTCTAATGAAAATGCTATATACCATACTTTACAATCAAAATGCTATATAACATTCTTTACAATGAAAATGCTATATAACATACTTTACAATGAAAATGCTATATACCATACTTTGCAATGAAAATGCTTTATACCATACTTTCCAATGAAAATGCTATATTACATATTTTCCAATGAAAATGCTATATAACATACTTTACAATGGAAATGCTATATAACATACTTTACAATGAAAATGCTATATAACATACTTTCCAATGAAAATGCTATATACCATACTTTACAATGAAAATGCTATAAACTATACTTTACAATGAAAATGCTATATACCATACTTTACAATGAAAATGCTATATACCATACTTTCCAATGAAAATGCTATTTAACATACTTTACAATGAAAATGCTATATACCATACTTTAAAATGAAAATGCTATATACCATACTTTACAATGAAAATGCTTTATAACAAACTTTACAATGAAAATGCTATATACCATACTTTACAATGATAATGCTATATAACATTCTTTACAATAAAAATGCTATCTAACAAACTTTACAGTGAAAATGCTATATAGCATACTTTACAATGAAAATGCTATCTAACATACTTTACAATGACAATGCTGTATAACAAAATTTACAATGAAAATGCTATATAACATACAATACAATCAAAATGCTATCTAACATACTTTACAATGCAAATGCTATATAACATATTTTACAAAGAAATTGCTTTATATCTTACTTTTCAAGGAAAATGCCTGATAACATACTTTAAAATGATAAAGCTATCTAACATACTTTACAATGAAAATGCTATATAAATAATTTACAATGAAAATGCTATATAACATACAATACAATGAAAATGCTATATAACAAACAATACAATGAAAATGCTATCTAACATATTATACAATGACAAGGCTATATAACATACTTTACAATAAAAATGCTATATACCATACTTAACAATGAAAATGCTATATACCATACTTTACAATGAAAATGCTATATGACATACTTTACAATGAAAATGCTATATACCATACTTTACAATGAAAATGCTATATACTATACTTTCCAATGAAAATGCTATTTAACATACTTTACAATGAAAATGCTATATACCATACTTTAAAATGAAAATGCTATATACCATACTTTACAATGAAAATGCTTTATAACAAACTTTACAATGAAAATGCTATATACCATACTTTACAATGAAAATGCTATATAACATACTTTACAATGACAATGCTGTATAACATAATTTACAATGAAAATGCTATATAACATACAATACAATCAAAATGCTATCTAACATACTTTACGATGCAAATGCTATATAACATATTTTACAAAGAAAATGCTTTATATCATACTTTACAAGGAAAATGCCTTATAACATACTTTAAAATGATAAAGCTATCTAACATACTTTACAATGAAAATGCTATATAAATAATTTACAATGAAAATTCTATATAACATACAATACAATGAAAATGCTATATAACAAACAATACAATGAAAATGCTATCTAACATATTATACAATGACAAGGCTATATAACATACTTTACAATAAAAATGCTATATACCATACTTAACAATGAAAATGCTATATACCATACTTTACAATGAAAATGCTATATAACATACTTTACAATGAAAATGCTATATGACATAATTTACAATGAAAATGCTATATATCTTACTTAACAAAGAAAATGCTATATAACAAACTTTACAATGAAAATGCTATATAATATACTTTCCAATGAAAATGCTATATACCATACTTTACAATGAAAATGCTATATAACATTCTTTACAATGAAAATGCTTTATAACATACTTTACAATGAAAATGCTATATAACATACTTTCCAATGAAAATGCTATATACCATACTTCACAATGAAAATGCTATATAACATACTTTACAATGAAAATGCTATATAACATACTTTACAATGGAAATGCTATATAACATACTTCACAATGAAAATGCTATATACCATACTTTACAATGAAAATGCTATATACACTACTTTGCAATGAAAATGCTATATAACATACTTTACAATGAAAATGCTATATACCATACTTTACAATGAAAATTCTATATAACATACTGCACAATGAAAATGCTATATAAGATACTTTAAAATGATAAAGCTATCTAACATACTTTTCAATGAAAATGCTTTATAACATACTTTACAATGAAAATGCTATATAATATACTTTCCAATGAAAATGCTATATACCATACTTTACAATGAAAATGCTATATAACATTCTTTACAATGAAAATGCTATATAACATACTTTACAATGAAAATGCTATATAACATACTTTCCAATGAAAATGCTATATACCATACTTTACAATGAAAATGCTATATAACGTACTTTACAATGAAAATGCTATATAACATACTTTGCAATGGAAATGCTATATAACATACTTTCCAATGATATGCTATATACCATACTTGACAATGAAAATGTTATATACCATACTTTACAATGAAAATGCTATATACCATACTTTACAATAAAAATGCTATATACCATACTTTACAATGAAAATGCTATATAACATACTTTACAATGAAAATGCTATATAACATACTTTACAATGAAAATGCTATATAACATACTTTACAATGAAAATGGTATATAACATACTTTCCAATGAAAATGCTATATACCATACTTTACAATGAAAATGCAATATACCATACTTTACAATGAAAATGCTATAGATCATACTTTAGAATGAAAATGCTAATTACGCATTTAACACTGTCACTACATGCAATGTTATGTGATTGCTCCTAATGTTTTTTTTTGTTTATTTTACGTTCTTATTATCTTTAGCGGCGTCAGCATCACAATCATCATCACAATTCATCATACTCATTAATATAATAAGCAGCATAATAATTATAATCATTATCATCACAATCAATGCTGTTTGCATATACATATTAGAGGCGTAAATAACCGAATTTTACAAAAAATATAGGACACTTTACAGAAATATATAAAAATTATATAAAATAAGATAACTGTCAGACAAAAGGAAATGTATATGAATCTGGTGAATGTCGGAAATGAGGAACATTATCCGTGTGTTTTTTTCGTCAATAAAACAAAACGATTACGACGAGACCCGAACGCGCAATCTTCTTATGCTTAGCAAGATGTATTATGCGAAAGATATGGGCCAATATTTCTTTAATTGTTGTTAAATTATACGACCAACTTATCTAAATATGATGTATAGCTTATTAATTAAAAAATGAATCATCAATATGATTCTTTAATGGTAAAAGAATCTGATGCCGTGGAAATCAACGTATGATTTAGATAACGGAAACTTATGGTCAAGTTAAATGTCAAGTTTAATGTAAGCCAAAATGATTCCCTATTTTTGCTCGATCCAGCTTACCTTCGGTTAACAGCCTAAGGCGCAAACAATTGTCTCACAGCGACTGCGTTCGTGTTGCTCTCTAAATAAGATATCTTTGTATTGGGATATCTTTGCAGTGTTTTCCAAAATTCTTGAAGATAATGCCGAATTAAACACTACTATGACTAACTAGATATCTGCCGACAACATGTCGATCCGGTTTTCAATCATGTTTACAATACCGTGTCAAGATGCATCATTATTATGTTTGATCTTTTACTTTTATTAAGACCTTCATCTTTTCCCAATTGACACAGTACTTGCCCTTGACACACTAACTAAAAACGGTGAATATTTGCGATAAACTAATCCACGATTGCATGATGATTTATACATGCCCTGTCAAGACGTCAAGACAGATGTTTTGTATGGCCAAATAGGGCAATTTCCATCTAGAATGGCCTTGATCTTTGAACTTGGAGACATGTCGTACAGGCAACAATCCATCTGCACAGACCCGTAGCCAGGGTTTTGAAAAGGGGGGTGCGAATTTTTGCCATCGACGATTGTTATTGAGCAACGAAGTGGCGAAGGAAGTATGTGCGGGAGGGAATGTCCCCCTCCTGCAATCGGGGGCTTTGGAGGTCCTCCCCCTAGAAAATGTTGAGAATGAAACGTAAACTCCTGCATTCTGGTCACTTTTAACTGTATTTAGAGACTGAAGTTATAGAGCATTTTTATATGAAATTTCACTTTCATTGACCATACTCAGTAACTGATCGACATGAAAATGATATAACGTACATATATTCCCCACCACGTTTTGCAATAACAACCTTTTTCGATCAGTCACGGAAATAAATAATTTTATACGTTATTTAACCCGACACTTGTATGCGCGCATACAGTTTGTTTACATATGCAACAACAAATTTAGAGAATGTAAAATCAACAATAAGAATGGTATAAAATATAATTATTTATTCAAACCTTGGAACCTTGATAAAATGGGTGTGTTTTAAAATTCCAACATTCTACCATTTATAAATCGAGCAAATTAAATGGAAATATTTGACTTTTTTCAAAACAAAATGTTTTGTCTGCTATTGTGGATAGTACCAGAGGCCTAGCATTGCTCTAAACAAACAACATCAACAACATTTATTTCAGCAATAAAGCTTACAATAAAGCTTCTAGCCTACAATAGTGAATTCAAATATACTTCTGGTTCAGATGATTGTATTTAGTATCTGATAGAGGAGGAAGAAAACTATTAATCGTATTGAAATTGATTAATAGTCTGAAATCTGAAAATGTCAGTGTTTATTTATTAATTGATTGGATGTAAAAACTGTAATGTGGATATTGTTCTGACATATTGAAGAAAGCTTAAAGGTTTAATCAACAATTTTAACAAAGTAAGAGATAGTGTGATAAAGTTCTTATAGAATAATACATGCGTGAAACAAATAACGCAAATATGAATCATAACATGTATACTTTAGACAGACATAAGTATGCATATACAAAGGACATTATTCAATAGTAAACAGGATATATTTAATAGTAGGTATATGAAAAAAATCGATAGTGTGTGATGAGTGAATTCATTGATCGATTAATCACTCACAATTAAGTTATTCTCTTAAATTGTTTGCGTGAGATATATATTTTGCTATGTTTATCAGTTCACTTTTATTGTTTGTGGACATAAGGATTTTAAATTTTGTTATCGTTGGTCGATCTGCAATAGTATGGTTTTAAGTATTGTCTTCTTAGATGAGAGTATAAGGGACACGTTAGGATAAAATGATATTCGTTTACAATGAAATGTGAATTACAGATTTTGCATTTTCTGTCTTCTCTATTTATATTATAATAACGCCCTGGTTCAATTTCTAGTTTGCGTGAACTTAGCCTAAATCTACTTAATGCTATTCTATATTTACTTTTTTTATGATTTTTAGGTAAAGTTACTTTTACTTTACTTTTGAATGTAAAATGTACTAAGCCTTCCAGATTTATTAATATTACTTTGCCAGTTCTGTTTGAATTAATCTAGTATCCTGAGTTTGATGGTATTTAGTGATGGTTTAGTAATGCTTTGGTTTATCCATAACTCCGCAAGGCCCATATGTTCCAACATTTCTTTAATTTGTGACGCCCAATTATTTTTTATTGTAATTGACTCCATTTTCTGCGTAGATTTTTAGCATTAGATAAACCTTTTTTATTACGTTATTTTCATGTAAGTTTATTTTTTTTATCCAATATCGAAACATAATGAATTTTCGGTGTTCATTCATAGGTTTTCTTTTAAGTTCGCCATACAGACCCATTAGATTAGTTGATGTTTTTACGCATAATAATTTTCTTTAAAATTTCGAATGGATTTTGCTCAATGTCTTTTGCTTTATGCTGACCCCACACTTCAGCTGAGTAGTTAAGAATTGGACTTATTAATACGTCAAATAATTTTATTTTTTCTTGTGTTTGAAATTCATGCTGATTAAAAACGGAAAATAGTTTATGCATTGCTCTTGACGCCTGTTCTGATATGCACTTCTGAGTTTTGTTCCAGTTTCCGTTTTTGAAAAAATAAACTCCTAAATATGGATGAGACTACTTCAAGTGCTTCGCCATATAGGAATGTGTCAATATTTGCGTGCCTTGTACTTTTTTCAAATATCATTATTTTTGTTTTTGTTATATTTATCCTTAATTTCCATGTGTTACAGTATACTTCGATATCATTTAGCATGGATTGTAAAGCGGTGGGTGATGTTGAGAATAAAACCTGATCATCCGCGTAAAGTATTAAAAATAATTTCAGTTCATTGATTGAAAATATATCGTTAATATTCGAGTTAATATAACTAAAATATCGTTTAAACATATACTATAAACAATAAGGATGATCCACAGTCGCCCTGCTTTACTCCTTGGTAAGAGAATATGATGTCCGATATCTCGTTATTATTTTTTATTGCTGATTTGACAATGGAATACATCGCTTTAATAGCGTTAATTATTTTGGTGCTTATGTTATGTGAGAAAAGTGTTTGCCATAAGAATGGGAGTTTTATTTTATCATAACATTTTTCTAATATATGAATGCGCTGTAAACTTTTTGTCCGCTGTGAATTAATTTTGATATGATTGCCTGTAATACGAAAATGCAATCAGTAGTGCTTTTGCCTTTTTGATACCCAAACTGAGTTTTTATTATTGTTTCATTCTTTTCTGTCCATATAGAGAGACGATTGAAAACAATATGTGAATATATTTTAGTTCATATATTATTTAATGTTATTCCTCGGTAATTTTGTGCTAGGTTAGGATCAACCCCTTTAAATATTGGTATAATGTAGCCCAATCCCCAGCATTCAGGATATATAGCGTTGTGAAATAGGTTGTTATATAGTGTGTGTAGGTAAGGTGATATGATATCAAACGCACTTTTTATGAATTATGATGATATTTCATCAGGTCCACATGCTTTATTATTCTTTTGCATAAATACTGCCTTTTGTATTTCGTTAACTGTTATTTCGCAATCTAAATGTTGATCGTGTATTGCAAAGTTTTCAGTATTTTCATCATTAGTGCGCTCATTTGAAGTTTGAGTTTCTCCTAGAAGGGAACTGAAGTGTTCAAATAGCTGATTCGTTTGTAAATTGTTCATTTGTTTGTTTTTATCATTAAAGTGTTTTTGACAGATTTCCAAAATTGTCTAGGTTGTGATTTTGTGATATTTTCAAGTGTGGTACCTTGGTTTATTTTGTATTTATTTTTTGCATACTTTCTTATTTTGTTATAAACGGTTCTCCGTTTCGAAAAATGTACTCTGTTTTAATTTGATTTATTGCGGTTGAAGGCGTTAAGTGCATTTTTAAATTCGTGTTTTGCTTCGTGACAGTCTTTGTTAAACCACGGGGGTTTTGCTTGCGGATTAGCGTTGTGACTGCGTAAGACAGTTTTACTGAAAACCCGTGTTGCTTGGTCATGCATGAAGGTCGTAAGCAATTTTACCTGATTTGTTGCATTGCTGCTATTAAAATCCGTTAGTTTATTTATATTATTGATTAATGATTCACAAAATATATGCGTTAATTCTTGGTTATATATCAATTTAGTTTCTGTGTGATTATCCTTATTCTTAAACGTGCTAATAGAGTATTGTACAACAAACACTGATTAACAATTACTGGGTCTTCTCTAATGTGCATCAAAACTAAAAAGAAATCAAAATGATATAACTGATTACTTTAATTTTTTGAAACTATTTTAAACAAATTAGTTATCTTTTTCTTAACGAATTTCAGAAACATATAACACTTAAGGCGCCATTAAGACCCTATAACCACAAATAACTAGCCCAATGGTCTCAAAAGTCCTTGTCAATGCATACCAAGACGTTGAAGAAAAAAAGATGTACTTATTTGCCCATTATATGCTCATGATCCGTCACAGTGGATGATCATTTTAAACGTTAGCGTCCACCTGATCATATGTTATAACGTTTTAAATTTATTATAACAACTGTTCACGAGTAGGACATTCCTAGTGTCAAGTTTCACATAATTAAAACATTGTGGAAAGTTATGTATGTGGAGCAAAACAGATGCCATTAAGTGATGGTAAACAGCGACAAAAAAGCTACATTGCTTTGTAGAAAGTATATGTTTCCTTGTCATTCAACAAAAAAAATATCCTGTCTTGAGCATAGCTGATATTGTTTTGCTGGGAAACCCTTTAGGGGATCCGAAAATGGTTGTAATGGGATATAACAAAAAGACAACGCAGTCTGTCGAAAATGCTGTGCACAATGTGTAATTGTTATTAATTGTGGTATAATCCAAAGTTATTAACCAGTGACTCATTAGTCTTCGGCAATAGTCGAAGGGTGTTCTTTGATTTCAGTCATTTTCGGAAGCTGACATAACATTCCGTTAATAATTATCTAAAATGTACTTTCTTTTTTATAAGATTATTTATTCAAGTTTATCAAATTGTTTTTCCAGCCATTTAAATAATTGTCTAAAAGGTTATTGGACTAAAATTTCAACCCACAACCAGTAGGCTTCATCATTTTGTTATGAAATGTATAACAATTATAGCTTTAACAGACATTAATAAAGATGACAAAAGTTACAAAACAATCAGGTTAATTTTGCATTATACAGAAAACAAGCATATATCTATAACAAAGATTCCAATTCCATTTTTAGGGACCGGCTTCTTAGATCTTCTCAAATATTGCTGTCAAAACTTTTGTTGATGTCAACAATTCTACGGTTAAAAATTGTAAATGAAAATCACGCTCTATCTTGGAAATGACTAAATCGAGAAATTAATTATATGGTGACCTGTCGGCTGCGTATTGAATACAACATTATTTCAACGATTAAATACGAAGACTCATTGGGTTCCTGGAAAAACATAAATAACCGTTTTTGCGTCAAAAAAGTGCGCACCCAACGCACCCCCCCCCCCTGGCTACGGGTATGCTGCACATGGTTGACCTTTGTGGTAAGTTAGTTAAGAATTGCATGATAAATGATGAGGTAACAATTATAAACTGAACACTGTTTACTGTTTAACTCTGAATGATACCTTGACATTGGAGTTAAGGAGACGCCGTTTGGATATGGTGAACAAAATTGAATGATGAAGAATTAAGGAACTTTCAGGACAAGCTGTCTTATGGCAAACTTTATCATTTTACCTTCAAGTACTCATTTTGACGCTTAGGTTCGGGTATTGGTGTTTCACGCGGGACGTCGTCTCTTCATGGAGGCCATGAGTGGTAAGTTATTAGTAAATTAAACGATGAATGACAAAGTTGCAGAACATCCATGAGGTTTGATCGCCTTATTTGACTTATAACCTCTGCGTGTGAACTTCATCTTTGATGCAGAGAGACGGGAAGTACACGCAACAAGTCGTCGGCTCCTGGTGGTAATTTGAGGTACATTTAAATTGCTTGATTAATGTAAAAGTGACACTGCGGACAAGCTTTATAAGCACAAATTAAACACTTTACCGGTAGTGTGACTTAGACCTTGTGCGTGGTGAAATGGGTACTACACACGATATAATCAGTGGACATTTGTGGTCATGTATTTTTAAAATGCTTTATAGATGAAACAGTTGCAGTTCGGACAAGCTATATAGTATTAAATTTAATCTTTGCCGTCTTAGTGCGACAGTAAAGTTGAGGTAGGTAGACGGGTATTATACGTGATATGTCTACGTCGAATGGTGAACATTTGTAGAAAATTAGTTTACAAATGTACTTTAAAAGGCAAATTTACAGTCCGGACAATATCGAATACGGATACTCACATATAGCGACCATTGTGACTGCTAAATCCAATTCTATGCCGGTATTGCAGTATACATTTAGATAAAAAGATTGTTTAACCAATAGGCTCACGATTAACTGTGTTATGCAAGGGTCTTGCCAACAAAAGTGCACTTCAAACACAAGTTTTCATGAAAGTGGCGAACATAGCATTAGATATATTACGTTCATACGGTTTCTAGCATGCACTACAGACATTGACAAGACCAAGGGTCTCAGAATAGTACTAGATTTATTGCATTGTAAGATACTTTTTAAGCGTTTTCATTGACTTATTTTCATTCGATTGACCAATCGCATTTTGTTATTTTGCTGAAATGACGTTGCAACGTCAAATTACGTCACTTTGGTCATCAAACAATAATAAAATAAAAAACAAGATAAGTATTGATGCAAAGCATCAAAGGGCGTCGGGAATTTCAGTGTAAAAGGCACTCAATGAAGTTACATGGAACGATTTTTTTCTACTGTAAATATTAATATATAAGCCTATTATTTTAAACAAAATAGAAAAAGATACTGGTATAACCATTATATATGATTTTGTGTTATAACCCCCAAATAACCATTATCTATGATGTTGTGTTATAACCCCCAAATATTTCATTCGTGTGCAGTTTTCATTAATGGAACAGAACTGTGTAGGTTTTAAAAAAAACTGCTTCATCTTGTAAGCGTAATTTCATATTGTTCTCAACTTCAAGGGGAGATGATTCTGAACTTATTCTTACGTTGCTCATTTACGATAGGGGTTGAGTACTCATTGAAATGAAAACACTGTAAAAGTTTTAATGTGTTTACGAACCCCCACCCCCCCCCCCACCCTCTCACACATATATTTCATGGGTTTAATAAAAACAAAAAATGGTTACAATAAAACAGCATATTTATTTAAACTAAAATGTCTACATCAAAACAAAAAGTTAACATAGAACACAAATAAAATAATTTGATTCTACTGGGGCTCGAACCTTGGACCTCTCACATGTGAAGCGAGCGTGTAACCACTACACTACGGAACCGCTTGAAAAATCACCTTCTCACTAAGATATTAATAAGCTATTAATAGTCGGTTTAAATGTAAACCCGGAAGTTTAAACGCTGGATAGTGAGCGGGGTTAAAGGTCCATACCAAAGGGTCCATACCACGTGCAAGATACGGGTCAGGCCTGCGGCCTTCTATATGTGGTTCTTAAAAAAAACATGTAGGAGGACTCGATAGTAATTAAACTGGGGTGCTGTGATGGTGCTCATTGATAAACGGCTGCTTCCTTTATCAAGACTCATTATTACAATTAATAATACGTGTCGCGCTTCGCGCTCTATAGCGCCTTTATTAGTAACTAGGTGGTTGCTAGGATAGTGGAACAAAGAAGTTTTGTTTTTATACAAAACCAGAAAGTTTCACCGGTTCGCGTATTTTCCCAGTCCCTGTGATATTTTATTATTGCCCAGTCCTTGTGATTAGTTATTAAATAAAAGAATTAGCTCTGCATTATTGGCAATAAATGTTGAAGTGAATGTAATAGGCACAAATGCAGTACTTATTTACACTAATTTACACAAAAAATCACCACTATGCAAGATATTCTGACAACAAAAATATATACATTGATCCGTAAAATAACTTCTCCTCACATAAGCGAAAACAAACGTATTACATACTAGTCGCCGCACTTCAGTGCGACGCCAGTAATGAACAGAACAGAACACAACTTTATTGACACCTCAGGCATACAGGTATGCAGTAAGAGGAACAATATATATTTAGGTGTACAATATTTAAATAGACATGTGCTTCACGATTAACGTGGTACACTCATATGCGAGTAACAACAACATCAGCAAAGATACAAAAAATAATAACGGAAAATAAAAGCAGACAAAGACAAAAAAGTTATATTTTCTGAAACAATTTGAATCTAAGAGACTTATGCCTTTTAATTTTATGTATATAGGGTCATGAACAATATTTAAATATATATGTGCTTCACGATTAAAGTGGTACACTCATATGCAAGTAACAATATCAACAGCAAATAGACAAAAAAATAATCAGATAACAAAAGCAGACAAAGACAAAATGTTATATTTTCTGGAACAATTTGAATCTAAGAGACTCATTTTTCCCCAATTTTATGTATCTAAGGTCAAAAACATTACTAGGTGAAATCGAGTTATTTGATAGTTCTCAGAAGGGTATTAGCAAATTTACTAAATTTATGTAGAGATTCCACGTTTTCTATAGACATTATATACTGAAGTTTATTAGCACTGCAAACATGTCTTGAAAACATGGTTATATCGTTTCTATCGGTAGTAAAGTGAGTGCATTTTAAAATGTATTGTTCTTCATTGCCAACGAAACCTTCGTTGCATAAAGTGCACAATCTATTTATTTCGGGTGTGCCGTTCCATCTGCCAGTTTCGATTGGGAAATGATGATTTGCAGTGCGGACCTTCAATATGGGTAGATACTAAGATTTTGGAAGCAGCTTAAGGTAATTCTCTAATTCAAGATTGCTTTTAAAGGAATTATAAAATTTACCTTTATTTGATCGGTTCATGTCTACATGCCACTGCTGAATGTATTGATCAATTAGTGTACGTTTAACTTGTAATGGTAGTGATTTCATACTAGACGAGTTTTGTTCGTGCCACACGATCGATTTTCCTGTCATATCTAATATTTGTTTAATTTGAGATATCCATTTAAAGTTATGAAAATTGTTATTTGTAAGGTTAATATACATTTTTTTAGAATATTTGTTGTCATAACCTGATAGAATTCTAGCCCAGAACGCCTATCATTTTACTGTAAATAGTGACAGATAGCGGGTATCTCCCTAGTTCGCCGTATAGCATATATGACGGAGTACTTTTACGAGACATAGTAATTTTTCTTAGGAATTCCCTATGTACGCGCTCAATAATGTCAATGTTTTCGTAGCCCCATATTTCGCACCCGTAAGAAAGTATTGGTACAATTGTGTGATCGAAAAGTTTTAGCATTAAATCCAGCGGCAGATCGGAATTATTTGCACGGATATAAAGTAAATTCATTGCTTTTTTAGCATGTTCAACGTTGTTTTGACGTGCGCTTAGAAACGAGCCGTTCACTGAAAATGTGACCCCAAGGTATTTGTATTGTTTAACAATTTCAATTTCACTTCTGCCGATGTAAAATTTATATCGCGCGATGTTTTTAGCCCCAAATATGATTATTTTTGTTTTGTAAGTGTTTTGATTGAGTTTCCACTGTGTTCAGTACTCATTAAATGCATTTAAACATATCTGAAAATCTTTTTCATCGTCAGACAAAATTATAGTGTCGTCGGCGTATAACAGAACAAGTAGCTTCAGCCAGCCATAAGCACTAGATGGATCAGGTATATTAACACCTTTACCTTCGCGTATAAGTATATGACTCTCAAGGTCATTTAAAATATTGAAAACAGGATCGGTGACAGATTTTCACCTTGCCGAACGCCGTTTTCGCATGGGAAGAAAGGAGACGAGTTATGATCGACGGAAACACGTGAATTTATATTTTGGTACATGTTATAGATAACATTAAATATTTTTCCTGTCACAGAGCTAGATAGCAGCTTAAACCAGAGACCATTTCTCCAGACTTTGTCGAAAGCCGGGGAGAAATCTATAAAGGCACAGTACGACTTCTTTTTATTGCTGAGTAGGGTTTCAATGAGAGATTGAAGAACAAACATGTGGTCCACACAAGAATGATTTTTTCTTAATCTGTTTGATTTTCGTTAATCCCATTTGATTCTAAAAATTTGTTAAGCCTTTCATTTAGAATTGATGTGAAGAGTTTTCCAAAACAGCTTAGTAATGTTATAGGCCTATAATTATTAGGGTCGTCGCTGTCACCTTCATTTTTGTAAATAGCGTAAATAGTGCCTTCAAGCCAGACATTAGGCATATGACCAGTATCGGGTATCATGTTGAATAACTTAACATAAATAGGTAGAAACATGTGTTTAGTAGATTTTATATATTCATTACGTATGCTATCACTTGGCTAAGCTGCTTTAGAATTTTTTAAGCGTTGAATATTCGCTTCAATTTCGGTCATGGTAAAAGGCATGTTTAATTCTAGTGTGTCGTAGACGGGATCGTTTGCGAGGGTATGTAACTTAAACACATTGTTTTCATCAGTGCTATCATTACAATTTATACTTTTGAAATAATTATATAGCGAATCCAAGCTCGATGTTTTCTTTGATTTTTTAGCGCCAATTCTATGAATATATTTCCAGTATTCTTTTGGACTCTTCGAATGCATTGCACGTAATGTTTGTGCATTTTTAAATTTATATTGATTATTAAAAAAGTTCATCGTTCGTTTGTAACTCTTACTTGCATTTTGTAAAAGAGTCTTGTTTGATAATGATCGCTCGCATTTATATCTGTTTTTAGTCTCATAATAAGAAGTTTGTGCTTGTTTACATTTAATACCGAACCATGGCCTTTTAAATACGTGATTGTGAGAACGTTGTTTGGTGAGCGTTTCGGCTGCGGCATTTTGGAACATTACGGTTATTGTGTTAGTTATTTCATCAATCGATGATGGTGCACAAGGGCTTACATCGCACAAATATTTAAGTTGGTCAAGTTTTTCTTGATTTATATTGTTTATAAAATTGCTCGATAAATTTGGTTTCCATATTGCGTGTGTGTTATCATAAAGTGATTTCTGCTTGTGTGGTGGTGCTTCTTTAATCCTACTCGATACGGTAAAATTAATTATTGCGTGGCCATCAGAAAACAGCGAATCCGTCTCGATTATCTCGAACGCGGTTAAAAACACAAAACATTCAGCAGTGGCAATCGCATAATCGATAACTGAGCTATTCCGGTAGGTAAAGTGACCAGTGTCAGTGTCCGTGCCCATTCGACCGTTTAGTATAAAGAGATTGTTCTTACGACAAATATCAATCGACGCTAATCCGTTACTATTGTTTTTTATCCATAGATGTTATTGACGGGGGTACATTACATTTGGTTAAGATATGGGACTTGTTAAGTGAAGTAAGGGTGTCTGGATCGATACCCTGTAAATCTGCACAAAAATCATCAAAACAAGTAAAGTCGGAAAGCGTGGCTGTTCTGGCGTTCATGTCTCCTATAAGAATTGTGAATTTAAATTCGTTGCACGTTATGTTTATCTCGTGGTCTAATTGTAGAAAATCATCATCGTTTAGAAATGTAGATTTTTCTGGCGGAACATAAAGCACACCTAACATAATGTCATCGTCCGTGTTTGTTAAAAGTTTGGAAATCTTAAGCCATAAAACGTATTCACTGTTAGATTTTTTAATTTCGGTCAAATGTAGAATGTCATTTTTTATGAAAACACCTATACCACCAGATTGTCTCAGGTAAGTTTTATTTCTATTTTTGGCTATAAATGTGTAATTAGGAATATCTACAATATCAGTGTTATCTAAGTGTGTCTCTGTAATACAAATTACATCATAACTATATATAAAGTCAATAAATTCTGGAAATTTGAGTCTGTGTTTCAGGCCGCGAACATTAAGGGAGGCGATTTTAAGCTCACTGTAACTCACTGTTAATATGTCCGCAATAGCGTTCCTCTCATGTTCCTACTTGGGCGTGCGGTCATTTCCTGCTGTGGTTGAATCGCGCTGGTCCCATGGCCTGCTGAACTGACTAAGCGCCTGTGGAGGTGACTGACCGGATGCGTTTATGCGGGTGCGATCCTGTGGAGATGGTGCAAAAGCCCGGCGGCCCATTGGTGCACGCGATCGACTGTGTGATCTACCTCTGCGTTTGCGGCGAGGGCTCAGGCTGCTCCGTCGAGCTAGCTCGGGTTGGGGTTTTGGGGACATCTCCGTAGCTGCGCCTCGCGACTGATAAGCGCCAATTTGATCACCTGGATAGCTTTGCTTTGTATCACTGTCGATGGATAATTGGTTAATTTGTTCATTGATGTGTCGCCCATCTGTGTCGCGTCACTCGGATTTGCACGCGGAAAACGTGCCACTGATCCGGAAGTATTATTTACACTTTTCGTGTTCTGATTTTGGGGCAAAGATGTAATATTTAGTCGGCTACCTTTCATAATAGTGTTCCAATATATGTATCCCGGAAAAAGCAACTTTTTGGAAAAACCCACTAATCTCCTGGTACAAATAAACATGACCCATTTAGAATCCTTTCAAAATCACACACCGTATCAACCGTTATCATTTAAAGTAAGCTATCATTGGTTGATTTAATGGACCAGCGTTGTTTGTACCGGGGTGATTAGTGGGGTTTTCTAAACTCGTGCTTTTCCGGGATAGATCTATTTGGGAATAAATCACGGATAACTCTGTTCCCAACCATGAGTTTTGCTGGGTAGACAATTCGGACTGTACTTTCTGGGTTCTGGCTTTTTAGTGATTTATATTCAGGCCACAGGGATTTACGTGCATTTGTTATTTATTGAGGATAATCTCGATTTACACTATAATGAGTGTTTTTCAGCTTTGTTGCGTTGGCTAGAATCTGTTCTGTGTCTGTGTAATCACGGAATCGGACTATAATGCGGCGCTGTTGGTTCCGTCTTAACAGTCCCAGCCTATGGGTCATATCAATAACAATGTGCTCGTGTAGCCTCATAGTGTCACGCAGGAAAGACTCAATTGTATCACTACAATCTTCACTCGTGCGCTCAGGGAACCCGCCGAAAATAAGATTGTTTCTACGGGATCTTGCTTCAGCATCAACGGACTTGTACTCAAGTAAGGTAATTTTACTGTTCTGGTATTCTAGCGATTTTTCAATTTCACTTACTTTGTAGCTGATTTGTAGCACACTGTCAATTCTACGACCGAAGTCGACCATGTTTGATTCGTTTGTTGACATTTTCGAAAGTAGAAGTGAAAGTTTATCGTCAACACTTAAGTTTTTGAAATTTAAATCATCACCGGTAACCACACATTGTCGCTTGCTGTTCCGGACAGTCTCAGACGTACCGTTTCCTCATTTATTCTGATTGCGCTGCGGGGATTCCGTTTTCGATCTCTCTCCGTTATCCATTGTTGTTTCGCACAATAAAGAAAATCGATTTTTCGCCGAAATATCATGCAAATTAACGTTTATCACTTTCTCAAGGTTCTCAATATACTCCATATAATGTTTAAATCACATAAATAATGCAGCGACTTATCTATTTCTCGAAATATTAATTTATTTTTACTTTTTAATTGAGAGAGAAAAAATTGTCCGCCATGTCAACCGGAAGCCAAATCCAAATAATGATAAGCCATGAAAATATTGACTGGTAATAGTGATAAATCCAATTTAACAATTGTGCTATCAGGAAGTAAAAGCAATAAAAACTTCGCAGTAATTATTGTCTGTTTGTGAACAAGCTATTTACTACAGTAATTATATCGTTTACATGACTTTAGCGTCTCGTTCACACACGATAGCTGATTCGTGAAAGCGCCTTTGGAAGTTGTGGAAACTAGAAAAAATGTATTGGCAACGACAAACACAAAACCAATATTGCTCATTTCTCATCCTGTTATTTACAGAAAAGCATGACTGTTTTCATTCTGCAAACACTTCATACTTTGTAATTAAAATTACTAAAATATAATATTTCACGCATCTCCATAAGTGGCTACTATTAGTAAATAATTTCGTGACAGAAATATCGACATACTGCAATAATACGCTGGGTTATTAAAGGGGATATATTAACGTCGATCCTCAGTATGCAATGAAGTTGTAAATTGCTACAATAAGTACCATTCACGGCTCGTCTGATGCATGGATCAATATCTCCACAGATATACATTCAGAAGTCTCCTGCAATCTGTAGATAGGTGTGTTTACTTTGCGCGGATTAACTGCAGCATATAAATCATGTCTATAAATGTATGTATATTTAATAACAATTAAAAATTATTTTGAAAATGTGTTTTTTAACATATACATATTAATATTTTGCCTAATGTTAAACTAGAGTTTTAAAAAGAGGGTTGTGGATATTTCTAGTTCATACTACGTTATGTTGTACACAAATGCACAGCATGGTTTTAACGTATTGTAATGGTTATATATATTGTATTTAACAGTACTAAACGTTTAAAATACATATATACGGGACAATATAACACTTTAACTACAGAAATTTATTGTCCATGCCATATTTCAATTTGTTACAGTCCAGTATATTATACATGTATGCTAGTTTCTCTTTCAGAAAGATCATGCCATCCTGACGAAATATTCCAAAGGCCAGATACGAGGTAGGATAAAGAAGATGCGTTTGCAGAATGGAAACACTTTTTATGAAAACTAAAAAAAAACTTAGCCAAAAATGCGCATAATATTAACGTGTTAAGTTATGTAAGATTAAAATGTAATCATAGTATTCTGTAAATCTTAATTTATTGTAAATTGTAAACATGTGCGTGTTTTTGTTTTATTGTAATTGCTTGTAAAGGTGGTTAACTATATCTAAAATGCAATTTAATTTTGAGAAATCACTATAATAAACACAATTTATTCAGCTTCCTATTTAGGAGCTAAACGCAATTTAATATTAACGTGTACATTGGAAAATAACATAGTGTTATTGGAGTTATTACGCTGTGCCTTTTAAAGATGGTATATTGTTCTACCTTAGTTGATCCCTATTAAAATGTTGCTTTTGGACATGTAAATGGTTCACTTGTAATTGTTTTAATATATTCATGTGAATTATTATGACTTCTATTAAGTCCAATCGCCATCGATCAGTATCAATCTTTAATCCTCAAATACCAGAAACGTTCGGAAAACAAATTTGTTGGCTTTGTTGTTATTTAGAAATGCGAACATCTACGAAAAAATAACTGTAAATCGATGGAGAAATATAAATCTAGTCCAATGTGTGAATTAATAGCTATCTTGAAGCATCCAGATAAGCATTAAGTGACTCACACAAAACAGCAAATAAAAAGTAAAATTAAATTGTACCTTTTAAGAGGTATAACGTATGAAAATAAAATTGGTGAGTATAGTTTAACACGTATATATTTTTATTTTTACGGTAATTTTAATAATCTGTCCAATTAAAGATGTTAAACACACACGAGTATAAATCGTTACGTCAAATCAAAAGCAAAGTCGACATATACATGTGTGTTTGCAGAGTTACGCGAGGCTTTTAAGCTGTTTGACAAGGACGAGGATGGCTCCATAAAGACTGAGGAGCTGGCAACAGTACTACGGAACCTGGGTCAGTTCCCCTCCACGGACGAACTGGCCATGATGCTGAAAGAGATCGACATTGGCGGTGAGTTCGTGTGCAAGACACTGGTCGCCAACAGGATGACATGAAAAGCGCATGATTTTTCCAATATAGTTTATAATTATTTCTTTGTTGTTGGGGTTCTTAATGTCGTTCAACGCTTTAACATTTTCTAACATTTTCTCCCTGACAGGATATGACAAAATACTTTAGATATGCATATTGACGGTATATCCACTTTATATAGACAATACTTAAAATACGCATGCCCTAATGTGACACCACATAATGTATCTAGTAAAGAGTTTGCATCGTATTTCCGCAAATGTTTCATTATGGCGACGGCACTCTTAGATATGATACATTTTCGCATGTGTGGCTTCTTTCCATCTGTCCTTGGTCTATTGCTGATCTATTATATACATATTGTTAGAAAATGTGTTTACATTTGTATCTTCCAGGTGACGGAACGTTCCGTTTCGAGGAGTTCGTACAGGTGATGGCCAACATGGGCGGGCTGACAGAGCATACTGAGGAGGACGAGGAGAAGGAACTCAGACAGGCGTTCACGGTAAGTACAACACTTTAATGACATGCTTTTATAGATGAGAAACTTAATTCTGCCTCTGAAATCATGTTGACATAACTCTGGTATAACATCGAGAAGGAACAAAGACGAGCGTTCACGGTGAGTACTCACTTGAATGACATCGATAACGGTACTGTGACAAGCGTTCAATAAGTTGTATACTATGAAAAAGGAACTTAGATGGGCTGTGAGTCTTGCTCTTGTAAAACATCGAGAATGGACAAAGACAGACATTCACGGTGGACACTCACTTGAATCATATCGAGACGGAACTATGAAAAGCGTTCAATTAGTTGTATACAATGGAGAAGGAACTGTGAGTATTAGTCTTGTATAACACCGAGAAGAAACAAAGAACGGCGATCACCGTGAGAACAGCATGATGCGTTAAAGCTTTGTGTTCTTTTAGAGGAAATGCTGAAATACCAAACGGGATCTTAATGGTTTGCAAAGCGTTTAATATGATGATGACCAGCGAGCTATCCATTTGTTTGATATCACTATTCTATGCGAAAAATAAAATACCCGAACTTAAATTTGTTTATAGTCTTAAAGTTTTGCTTTATTTAAAAAGTATTTTTTAGTTTTAAGAATTGTTAAATGGTATTTTTTTATGATATCTGGTGGTCCTTTATTATGTATCTCTTTTAACCAGAAAGTATGATATTGTAACAAATCCTCGTTCTGAAAGACTTGGGCGTAACACAGGTGCATACGATAATCATGGACGACACGTTATGCACATGCATTTACCCAGTTTCCACATAACGATGCTTATACATGTATGGTAATTTCGTGATAGGTGTTTGACAAGAGCGGAAGTGGATACATCTGCGCGTCAGACATCCGGGAAATACTGCATTGCCTAGGAGAGAACCTCACGGAGGAGGAAAGTAAGTTACCATGATGATCGAATACTCAGTTTGGCCAAAAAAAAAATAAACAAAAATTTCCCTTCCACAGCCAATCCTAGATCGAACCAAGATAATCAAAGCGAACAAAATATATTTAAGCAACTCAAAAAGGAAAGTTTGGTTTGAATGTTCTCGTGCGAGGAAACTCGTGAAGATCGTTCAAAACTAAGTATATAGATTGGTTAGCGATATTTGTTTTAAAATACTGACAATTTATATATGTATATTATAGCTCACAGTATGTCCGTTTTGTGGTACTAGACGCTTGAATCGAAAAACATTGCATATGCGTTCTGCGGTAATAGACGCTTTGCGTTAAAAAGGAGAAACATTGGATGTACGTTATGTGGAATTGACGCTTTACGTAAAAAAGATGAAATATAGTATGTGCGTTCTGTGGTAATAGACACTTGTCGTTAAAAAAGAGAAACACTGCATGTGCGCTCTGTGGTAATAGACTCCTTAAGTTACATTTGACATGCAACCCACACTTACGCCAGAATTAGTCACAGACAAAACGCTTGTCTGAAATGATCTCAATCAAAAGTGCAGAAAACAAATTAAAGTTATTAGATAAAAATAAATAAGGTCCATCTATAAAGATATTACACTGTCAATGTGCAGAAACATGTCAAAAATAGATGGAAGAAGGATCGTATATACGTAGTTTTCATCTTAAAATTTATGGAGAAACTCTCGAGATGGTATCCAAGATAAAACTAGTACTTGTCTGAACGACTAACAAAAAGATCTCAAGGACACTCTCAAAGTGGGATGGCACCAATTACCTCATTTGGACACCATATCACTACGCCACAATTTATTGTAAAGATTTATAATTGTGTTTAACAGTTGCCTAAAACGTGTATTAGCATATTTCATTTTAAAACATATAATACTGGCAACACGATGTCATAGATAAAGACCGTTTCTGTAAGCGTTTATCGTTTTCTTAACTCCTATTTTATGCAACTAAAGCACAATTGTTATGATAGAAGAAAATGCACGGGAGTTGTGATTTGCGATTGTCTTTCTAGTCCGATTTTATACAGAATGTTTTGTACTCAACGCGGTGTTTAAACAACAAATATGTTCGTAGTCAAAACTGTGATGATTTGTTTTTATGACCATTTCAATACATTGTTTCGTAAAAAGCAATACGGGAACATTTTCAAATAAGCTTAATCAAATTGGGTTTCCAAATCTTAATACATTGTAGCTGGTACCTTCCATATATCGTTCTGGCGTGTTGTCGGTTTTGAAGAAGGTCGCTAAAATGCAAACGCCAAAAAAATACCCGACAGTGCGACAACAATATCGTCGATACAAAACATACGACATTTACGTTATGTCTTACCGGTGAGTCGTTATGGCGTATTTTTGTTAAACGACCAAACTCGCTAAACGCCAGACAATCAATTTACCCTATATTTATTACAATTGTCGCCCTTTGTGTCGGTCTGGCATGTCTATTTGTTATGAAAGCGTAGTTTCATTCTTTATTCTCATTTATATACATACATTACATATTTATAACAGTGACACATATTCACATTAAAACATTATGTATATAACCGCTCATGATGTTGAGCTATAAGAGATATTGCAAATGTTTGCATATCATTATATAAAATATCATTCTATTATCACTATTCACAATACTAAGAGATAGAAAATAAGTGCTACTCTTTGTTTAAAAATAAAATAATCAAAGTTAAGACAATGATTGCTGTAAATTGGAGCACTAGCGCGCTAGTAAAATACAGTTTCGAGAATCGAATATCATTCTTGATCAGATCAGGAATACACTAGTTAGCACTGACTTTCTACATTTACATAAAATTAAATTTTAGATTACACTAAAACATATATGACATTATTTACAAAGTAAAAATTGTCGTCTTTTTAAAATTGCATGACAGGTTTTGGCACATTGTCTAATCAAGTCTTTATTTGAGAACAGCATAGTAAATCGATCTATTTTTGATATGTTTGGAAACTCAGAATTGCATTCAATTGCCTTCGAAAGTAAACTATCTCTTAAGTCATTATATATTTGAAATTCAAGTATAACATGAAGTTCATTTTCTACATTTTTACTTAAACAAAAAGGGCATGTTCTATTTTCTTCTATTACTCCTTCATAACGCCCAGTTTCAATACGAATGGGTGCAAAGTTAGAGTACAATACTCTTCTACATAATAACTAGACTTTAACAACTTATATAGTCTAAGTTTATTGCGTCCTCGGCCAGATGGACCTCTATCATTATTAATTCGTCAAAGCCAGCTATTAATGTAACATTCATGTGTAATTTCTTCTATATTAACAGCAAATGATCTTGGTATAGGAATTTCTTAATTGCAGTACATATTCATGTCATTTTCTATAAAATAAGAAGTAACATTGTATATCCAATTTTTACATGAGCGGCTTGATTCACCGTGTGCCCACATAGCCACTCTTTTGTTGAACCGCGACCCGTTCATACATGCCAATCTCGCCCAAAACAATGAGACACTTTTCCATTGTCGGACTATTGGTGGCTTCCATGCCATTTCACCGGAAATTCCATCATTTGGTGAATATTTACCAACCCCGAGGAAGAAACGAATAGCCCGGTGTTTAACAGAATCTATGCAAGAGTACGACCGATAACCCCATAAAGGTGCACTGTAGCTAATGACAGGCCAAACAACTTAATCATAGAGTTTGGAGAATACATGATATGGAAGACCCCCAACAGATTTGCATTTGGCAATCAACAGGCCTAAGGCTCGACTGGCACTCTGGGCAACAGCTTTAACAGTAATATTCATATCAAGATTTTCATGTAAAACAACACCCAAATAAGTATATCTGTCAACTATAGAAAGCTGATTTAAACCACACCTAAACTTATACGATGTACATGGTGTAGATTTTGGTCTAAAATGAACAATATTGCTTTTATTACAATTTACCACCATATCATTAGTCTTACACCAATCATTTACGCCATTGATTAACATTTGCAAATCTTCAGCAGTTTCTTATAATAGTACAATATCATCGGCATACAACAAAATACATATCTTTTCATTGTCTAAAGTTAAACCAATGTCTAATGACTTAAGATACAATGTCAGATCATCTATGAACAAATTAAACATCAAAGGAGATAGGATACAACCTTGACGAAGTCCACAGTTTACATCAAACCAATCAGTTTCAAAAGAATTTAATCGAATACATGATTTTACATTTGAATACAATGACTTTATAGCTTTCAACATTTTACACGTAATACCAAGATTTTCAAGACGATGCCATAAAACTTCTCTATTAATAGTATCATATGCTTTTTTTAAATCAATAAAAGCGCAAAAAGTATCTTTTTGTTTCTTCTTACGACTTTCAATAATGTTTGTTAAAGATAAAATATGGTCTGTCGTGATTCTTCCTTTTCTAAATCCATTTTGTTCATCACAAATTTTTATATTATTCTCAGACCATTTACTTAGTCTGTTATTTAAAACATTACAATAAACCTTATACATTGACGCAGAGGCGTATCCAGAAAATTTTCAGAGGGGGGCTCAACAGGGGAGGGTGCGGGAGGGGTGTCCCCTTGCGTCGTCGATTTTTTTTGAAATGGCACATTGAAATGATGCGATTTCCTGCTATCTAATCAGCATTTTGCAACGATAAAAGTGCATGTGAAACAAATAAGAACTTGAGTTCACACATCAAGTGTGACAGACACACGGACAGACAGACACACAGGGGTAAATCAAATGTCTCTCAAACCACTAAAGAGGTGGGAGACATTATCTTTATCCATAACTTTTTTAACGGAGTTAGATGGGTGGACCTCCTATTTAACCTCGTTGGATTTCCTACTAGGTCAACTTAGGTACAACATAAAAATGTTTATGTCCATGTCCCTATGAATGGAAAGCAGGCACACAGCGGACAACCTGTCCTGACCCATTGATGATCTTAGTTTTGTCTTAACAAGTCCTTGGGCACTGATACTCCTTTCACACTCGCATAATTTGACAGGGAACACACATGATATGGACAAAACAGTGTAAATGGTGGGGTACAGCTGGGAATCACAATGTGAAAAAGAGCCCTGAAGGGAAGTAGGTGGGTAAGGTACACCTTTCCACCTAGCCTGCCATTTAAACATTTATCTATAGCTAAATGTATGGATGAATTTCATTAGTTGAATGTATCTTCTTCAGCCAATCAAATAGCGCAGTTTATTACTTACAGTCAATGAAGCGTGCACTTTAGCTGACGAATGTTAGATCGTCTGTACACATGCCTGGGGGCTAATCACACAAATCGACAGCTGTTTATGACTTAATTAGGGACATATGACAGGAAATACACAAGTGGATTGAAACTGTTAGGGTCTCATTTTTATTAAAAATCGTGTCTAGCCAGCCAGCTGGGGGGGGGGGCTTTAGCCCCCTAGCCCCCCACCTAAATACGCCTCTGTGACGATGCTAATGAGATTCCTCTATATAATAAAGGGTCTCTTTTATCTAATGAAGAGGATTTAGGAATAGGTTTGATAATACATTTACCCCATAAAGAGGGAATAATACCGTTATCAAAACATATCTTAAATAAAACATGAAGAAATGAGACACAAGTAGTGTTGTTTAGCGACCTTTAAACTCCCCAGCACGACAACAAGCCATGACGCAAAATATAAACGCTAGACGAAAACAAAGCGCCAATACGACACTCATGTGATCCGTCGCCTGTTTGTCGTTCTGGAGTGTTGTCATGTTGAAGACTTCAAAACCGCAAAAACGCAAGAAAGATATAGTAAAACAGCCGCTATAGAAGATCGCCTCTGGTTTATTTCTTTATTGCGTTGCGTTTCCTGAAGAAGAAAATTATTTATTCTCCCTTTCTTTATTTTTCAAGACAATCATAGATTTGAGCGGCGATCGTGATATAACGACTCATTAGCGCCCAATATACAAGACTTAAAGCAGTGTCTTACTACAATTTTGCATTGCGGTAAGTGGCACAATAGTATCAATCCGGTGAACCGGATTCACGACGAGAATAAAATGGTGCTTATTTACTGATAATTAACATACTTAGATACATATTTTGCGTCTGCCATTATCATCTGTTGAGTTTGTCCACAATGTTTTTGATTAAGTCAAAGTGTGTCACGTATAATGATTTTTTTGTTCTAACTTTAGTTGATGAGATGATAGCGGAAGTAGACATTGACGGGGACGGTCGGATCGATTACCAGGGTAACTTGATTGTCGTTGTTCGTGTTCTTTTCCGGTATTCGTAAAGCTCTTAAAAATAATTAATTTTTTTTTCATTTTCTCAAATATTGTCCTCAAACCTAATGAGGTTTATAAATTCCGATACTGATAATAATAATTAAATACCAGTGTTGATTACATAAATGACATGTATTCTGGGTTGCATGCTTTCATTTTATGATAAGCACACTCGTCATGGAACGTGATTCTTTTGAGGATTTAAACTGCAATTTAAACAATACGTTTTGAAGTCAATTAAAATGGATTGATGCAAGCAATTTAAGCTTATGCCTTATTTTTCAATACTTAATCAATAAGCCTCAATATGAGGCTAAAAGTAGAGGGAAAATTAGGCTTCTGGGACAGAACCGTTTCCCAACCGTTTCCCAACCGTTTTCCATCCGTTTCCCATCCGTTTCCCATCCGTGTCCCAGGCAATTCTATATATAAATGTATAATATCTTTTTCAAGATATTATATATCCCCCAGGAAATTCTCTATATATATAAATGTATAATATCTTTTTCAAGATATTACATATTTCCGAAAAGTCAAGCTCGGGGCGGCATCCCATTCGCAAACGCGGCGGCTCGAGGACTTTTGACCACTACCATTATTCGTGAAGGCCTTTGAAAAATATTTCGTTTATATGTTTAATTTCAAAGTCTTGGTAAACAATGTCGTTTGGTTTGATCATTCCGAGTAAGAATGCCGTGGTAATAGCACCTTTGCGATATTTTTTCTCCTTTATATCACACTCTAAGTTTAACACGTATTTGTCAATCAACCTAAGTTGATTCCGTTTTTTAACGTTCACCCACTGTTTCATTGACTCTTTAATGGTTGCTTCCATCTTTTCAAACTCATCGTTTTTAGTCCAGAGCATTTGATTAAGTTCATCATGCAGTTGGACGCTGTATGTTTTTGGTATTTTAAACGTTTTATTGAATTTTAATAAGGTAGACGTTCCATCGTCTTTGTCAATAATCATACCACATTTTCCGAACCCTAGAAGCTCCAAATACCTCTTATTTTCCTTATCAGTTTCACGCTTACTACATTCTAGAAAAAACGGATAAAATTTCATGTTTTATATTAGAGTTTGATACTTATAAATCACGTTGATAAAACATACAACTGCATAACTTGAACTCCAAGATCTCCGGCTCCAGTACTTGCTTGTATAGCGAGTCTATAATACAGGTATGCTGTAGTAGTTGAAATATCGAAAAACAAAGGAGCATTAGCAGAGCCAAACAACTTAGTCGTAGATGTCAACAGTGGTTCAAATGTTTTTCCATCATTGCTTCCAGAAAAATTCCATTCAGTTATATTTTTACCATCAATAGCTCGAGCTTTGAGCGCCACTCTCCAAATGGTAACGGCTTCAGGACATTTAATTTGCAGCCATCCCTTTTTTGCAGGTGTGACCCAGCCTTCATTAGATCCCTTGTCATTAAGACTATTAAATGCGCGGTATGCTTGAAAGTCACCAGGAGTCGCTGCACTTGCAGTGGCCACAAATCCAGTTCTACTAATATTCTCCTCTAAAATTGGAACATAACCCGAATAACTTTTTTTAGGTGTATTTGTAATGAGTTCCTTTGTAATGAGTTCCTTTGTTATTTTAATCGCATTTTGAACTTCAGCATTTACTAACTGAGTAACTTGAGACCAACTAGATGCTTCAGATCCTAAGTACGTGGTTGGAGGATAATGAACAGGTAATCCTTTAACCATCCTACCACCCATGTTTAAATCACCAGTCATAGTATCTCCAGTCTTTGAAACAGCGTGTGTATCAACATAATTTTTTGTTGCAGCATCCTGAGCATTCATAGGATCCAATACATTGATTATATTGTGATAATCCATATTAATATTTGCGTCAGCGGCATTTCTACCATCTCGCCTTAAGAACGTATTAATGGCCTGTGATAATGTAACCCCTCCTGAAATCACTCTTTGCGATGATCCGACGTTTGTTTGACCAAATTTGTTTACAGACATTTTTATATACACATTTTTTTTAATACAATGAGTTTATCACATGTTGTAAGCTTACGCTTTCACATTGTTTAAGAATGTAAAGACATAGGTGACCACAAAATACCTCACCATCCGTTTGTACTCTTTCGCTATTATAATACACAGGATTCCTTATATAGCTGACGAGTTCAACAGGCGGTGCTAACCCATAACTGTCAAAGTACAGTTTTTCATGACCGTTTTTGATCCATGCAGTCCAGTGTGTACCATTTCCTCGCGAGTCGCATAGATTTAGAATTCCACACTCTTCCTTTTTAGGGCTTTTCGGAAGTTCATCGCGAACATAGACACCCCTAAAGTGTTTAATTTTTAACTTTTTAGCGGCATCTATTAACTGGAAATTGGACAGAGGTTCGTTTGGTAAGACAACTCCTTCAACATTAATATACTTTTCGGTATTAAAACTCATTTTATATAGTGCTATTAATGTTTTGTTTTTATGACCGTTTTTGATTCATGCCGTCCAGTGTGTTCCCGGCATATTGGGATAATTGTCGCGCACATACCTTACTCTAACGTTTAAGCTTTTTAGTTGCTTTGCGACATCAATAAGTTGTGATGTGCTTGAGAACGTGCTGTATATGGGGATGTTGGGGACAACACGCCCACCCACGCTCTTAAACTTTTTTATTATTATTTTTTGATTGTCTGTGAGATTATTGCTCATTTTGTTTTTTTCTTAGGAGGTTATGTCCATAAGCCATTGTATGAATACCGTCTTTTAGTATAACACGCTTATCATCATTTGCGCTAAGAGCTACCTTGTTGACCGTTTCAGTATATATTTCATGCGCGTATGATCTGAAAACGTTCATTGACCTTAGCACTTCTTGACGAGAAAACAGCGTGTTTTTATAATCGTTGTGTGTAATGGTGTTTTCGATAACGCTCTTTTTTACCCCCTTACACTTTTTGTTTTCCTTTCCTTCATACATTTTACAAGAATACAGTTTAGCTCGGAGTCCTACAAATTCCTCTATTTGTTTTCCAGCTGCCTCATCTTTGAACATTCCGATAACCTTTTTGTTTACACCCGTTTTAATTCCGGAGGGGTGATCTTTTGGATACTCGCTTGTATCAAACAGTCTTTCAACATCGTTTGAAATGTCTGCATAAAAATCTTTAGTTTTAATTTCGTAGACAAGACTGTCTGTGTCGGTAAACAATAGCTTTGCCATTTGTCCATATTTAGCCTTGATGTAGTTATAGTGAAACTCATACATTATTGTCTTGCTTAAGTCTAGAATAGACATTCCAAGATAAATGGGTTTGTTATAACATAACTTGGTTTTTCTCATATGTACAGCTATTAAATTTTCATCAAATATAGTCAAGCGGTCGAAATTAACCTTTGCAATGAGCTTTTCCGCCTGTGTATTATTATTAACCAATCGGATATCAACACGATTTTCGATGTTCTCCATTGTTTTTCCAAACACACTGTTGTTCATCAACTTGAAGAAGTCTTTTTCAAAGTTGTTAGCTGCAGCTGTTCGCAATTTAGTGTTCAAGTCGATATATGTTTTTAACCAAGGGCTTTCATTAAACCTAATTCCTTTGTGAATTTTGGTAACTCTGAGCCCTAGCTTTTCATACTGCTGTAAGTTTTCATAATGTACTACATACTTGGTTTTGTTTTTCAAGTTTGGAATAAGCTTTTTAACTTTTGATCCCTTAGGTATAATGTTTTCAGGGGCTAATGGATAGTCATTATGAAGATTATGTAATTCATCAGGATATTCCAAGTCAACTTCTAAAATACACCCCTGTCCTTCTGTGCATGAAATGTTTTTCCAATCGTTAAGCTCATTTTCATTCATCCACTTAAACCCCCCGGTTGGAAGTGGCTTACTCATCGCGCACCCGTAGAGATTGTTAGCATCCAGATAAATGATAAACGATGAGTCTTTGCTTTCATCATAATCATTGCCCATATACTTATTGTTTCCAATACCAAGACGCGTTGAAATTGTACTAACCCCACCTCGAATACCTTGCTTTAACATTAGCAACACGTCATAATCGTTTATAAGCTCAAGTTTTACCTTTGTCAACTTAAGACACGCATCCATAGACAGTCCTGGCGCTGTATAATACCATGCCGGATCTAGTTTATAGTATTTATTGCTAGCATCTCTGAAGTTTTCGAAAACGTCGGCTAGCAGCAAGACATCACTCTTTATGTAGAGTTCAAGGTAGTCTCTTATTGATTTACAGCCAAAAGCCTTCCATACTTTGTTTACAAATTCATAATCATCATTACTAATAGCCTCACCCGAGAGCTTTGAGTAGAATGCTTCCTTTGGGGGCAATGACGTTTCTGCGAGTTTTTCAACAGAGCTCACATAATCATATGGAAAGATGCCCTTTTGTTTCAAGAGTGTAAACTCATTACCGCTATAGACCTTAGCCAATTCATGAAACTGATCATCGGTAAGATTTCCTGATAAATCATCCAAACTCGATCGCATAAACCTATAGGTATCGATAAACCTAATATCACGATAAATAGGCTTTTTCCGTCCTTTTTTGTTTGTATACGTGTCAACAACAACCTTTTTACAGAACGAAATATACTTTTCCTCGTTATTTGGAATGCAGCTAATTCGTCCTCCAATACTTAACTTTTTAATAAATAGATGACAGTCATATCCAGAAAGATTGTGTAGTAATACAGGAATAAATTTAGGGATTTTATACCCTAAATTACACTTTGAATGTGCCGCTCCTCTAAACTTTCCTGTCAAGTGACAATGATCGCGAACCTTTGTATAGCTATCAGTGTTGCCTTCTAACCTAAACTCGCCTTTTTCACCTTCGCATATATGACATGTGGTCGCAGCATCGTATTTAGCTTGATCATCTTTTGTGAATATTATTTCCTTGGAAAATTTAAATGTGTTGTAAATATCCTTAGTGGTTTGTTCAACAGAGTTAACAAATAATTGCGCGACATCATCTGTTTGATTCTTAGCTGAATACACAACAGGCTCTCGACTATACAATGAGCCATCAAAGCATACCACGTGATAGCAAAACGCGCAAGGCGTATGCTTCTGGAACTTGTGTGTAAACGACGTCGCAGGATTCGGATTACAAGAACTAATAGGCTCGATAAACGATTCGAAGTCTGCATATATTACAAACGGAACCCTCATTGATCTACAGTAATGCTTGAAATACTCTGTGGCTCCCTCTGCTGGCATCACTATTTTTTGTGCGCCGTGTAATGAACAATATTCATTGTGTTTTTGAAGACCCTCAACTGTTCGATAACCTGTTAAGCACCTTTTACAATAATACATTTTATTGTGACTGGTTTCAGTTCGTCCCGAAGCTAATTTGTTAAAATTTTTAATCAAGCAATAATGTTTTGTTTTTCCATTTGAAATCAGCAATAAATCAATAGCCTTTTCACTTTTGTTTTTACTTATTATTAGTGGGTAAATATCCTCTTCTTTAAAATCATAACCGAATATATTGATGCTCAAGTTGTTGTTTCTTTCAAATTTACTTATTACATTTTCATCCACTGCAACTGGAAATTTAATACCATCCCAATTTAACGACTTTGCGTGTTCCTTTAATTGTTCGGTTATTCTTTCGGAATGTTTTACAATAGGATTTAATGCTCTCGTGACGCACCACTTGAAACATTCGTCATCTTCATTCTTTATGTTAATAATTGCCTTTTTAGCAGCCAACTCTTTCGGCAATGGAATGTATGATTTACCTTTTAACGGCTTATACGTACCGGTGTTAATTTCCAGTCTAATGACGGACTTTAGCCTCCAATTGCTTCCCTTCATTTGAAAATTTGCAAACGATTCCAAAATCCTATCTACCATTTGGGTAAATAATTCAGCAACATCAGTTCCCTCCAATACTATTTCAGTTCTTGAAACAAAGGGTATTTTTTCGATTACACCAGTTTCATGTTCCATAGAATGCCGCTCCATTTCACACACTAGCACTAGATTCATTTTTATTTGACGATGTTTGCTCATAAACGTTACAACTTCAGGTTTAACAATATCTAAAAATGTTGGAGCATCAGTTTTTTCAACCCCATCAATAACATATTGCCTTGCAAAACGTTTAAGTGCAGTTTTACTTTCTTTAATTACTATGGCACTTTCACTAATTTTAATTTCACGTTCACTTCTTTGCTGCTTCTTATAGTAATTATTATAAATAGATTCGACTTCTGCTTTAAACGCATTAGCCTTTTCGCTTATTGCTTTTCTTAAAGGCTCTGGTGTATGTGTAATAATCCAATCATAGCTATTTTTTGCAGCTGTCTTTACAGGTTTAACAGCCCAATCATAGCTATTTTTTACAGCAGTCTTTACAGGTTTAACAGCCCAATTAAATAACCTATTTATCATAGTAGGTTTTTTAGCTGGTTCAGCCCTTGTATCCTCCCTCGCATTTTCCCATACATCATTATCCCATGCATCCTCCCTTGCATTTTCCCATACATCATCACCCGAATCCTCATCGTTGTGTCCGCTCAGCCTCGCTATCAACTCAGCTTTTGTGAGCTTCGCATATCCGCCCAGACCCTGATCTTTTGCGGCTTTCTTCAACTCTTTTACAGTTTTGTTATTCATTTTATATATATAAAAAAAAATATATAGATCATTTCAATTTTTTTATAAGCATGTGTTTTGCTTATAAAAACATGACCTCATACCTCATTCCATTTACCACTTGTCCGTTGTTTCTCTTTTTTATATTACAACCAAGCGCTTTTATTGCTTGGTATTTTGAGTTATAGGTTGTTTCCTCACCAGTTTCAACATTCGTTAACTTAACAATTACTTTAGGCGAAAACTGTATAGGTCTGCCCCGCCGTCTTTTTTCATTAGGTTCTGGTATAACAACATCTTCTCGTTTCCAATCTAGTCCGTTTTCCTTTGCAATTAACATTAACTCCATTATACTTTGATTAGTCGTAGCAGGAACGTTAATACTTTCGAGCATTTTAATTAATACTTTCTTTGTGTACTTCATTTTTTTTATATAAAAAAAAAAAACTTAAGCTAATTTATTGTTTTATTATTTCATTACTATATACATTTTAGATCCGTCAGAGGTAAATTTTATCATTTGGTCGGAAATAACAACTGCGTACGCTTCTGTATTCGCCGGCACATTCTGGTGGAATGTTGCCTGGATTTGCATTTCTACCGATGCATATTTTAACCGCTCACTTTGTTTGCTGACATCAAACACCATAATAGGAAACAGGTCTTTGAAATCCATCGGTGTAATGTTACTCTGTGTTACCAGCGGATCCATTCCATAAAACTTTTCGCTAAATCTAGCCGCTTCATAGTAAGCTCGTGAGAATTTTTGGTTTGGAAAAGATAAGTTGTAATCAGCCTCAGGGTATCGTTGATTGTTAACAGTCACGTACATGTTATGAAGATCGCAATGATCGAATATCGATGTATTTTTTGTTTGATTATTTTTGCGCTCAGTTTGGAATCCTACCAAAATGTATCGCGGTTTTTCGGTTGGTGTTCTAACACTTAGTCTCCAGTTGAACGATGTAGACTGTGGTACTGTAATACTTTCGCAATGTCTAGACCTAAAAGGAACGGGTACTGTTACCTTTGATTCAATTGATTTGTACAGTTGAAATTTTTCACTATCTGCAGGTAAAATCTGAGGCATAAACCATGACAATTTATCAATGCTTACTTTACCAGCAGCAGGAACTCCATCCACTGCACGTGCTCTAAAGATTGCGTCATCGTCTGATTTTCTAACAAGTGCGAGCGTATGTTTAAATCCATACACAATCTTGTCATAGTCATCACAAAAGCCGAAAATGTGTTTCAGCGGAACAACGAACGAGAATGTTCCCGCGGTGGTTGGCTTCTTAAGAAGGTATGCCTGCCTGATATCAAAGCCTTTGTTATCTGCTAATACAGCTGTTGTCGTCGTATCTTTAGTCCAAAGCTGATTGAGTCCTTGCGCTTTTGAAAACCCATCCGGATACTTTAGCATTCCAATCATGGTCGTAGCCTGTCCAGGATGATTCAACGATTCTATTTGTTGATCGGATAGCTTATACGTAATATTGGAAAACAAATGCATAAGCCCATTGTTTGTTAACGCTATTACGTCATCGTTTGCGTATGCATCCCCATTAGCTTTAGTTAGTTGACCTTCAATGAGTAGGTACGATTCCGCAGGATGAGCAAATACATCATACATCCCGATATCGATATTTATGGTACCCGGTGAATTTAAATTCGTACCATTTACAGACTCATACGCCTTAAACTCATATTTTTCAATGGATTCATCAACGGTTATAGCTTCTGTAAAATTTAATATTTCGCTCGACATTCTTACTTTTTATAAGAAAGAATAATTTTTTTTTAAGCCAGACGAAGACCGGATCCTGTGTTCAACCTTTTTACAAGATCTTGAATTGATATTGCGTTTGCCCTTGCGGTACCTTTCTTCACCCCGATGCCGTAACCCGCAAGCAAGTTGTTAATGTTTGTTTCTTTAATAGAACCCATATTTACGAGAGACGCTAACGCATCCCTCGATTCTTGCGTTACTTCGTGATTTTTTGGCGCATTATATCCATCAATTAAAGCTTTAGCTTTGGCTATAGCTACATCTTTTCCAACATCAATAGCTTTTAAACCAACTTCTTTTACAACCGACTTTCCGGCTTCGATAGCCGTTTTACCTATTTCTGTTTTCGATGCGCTACTCACTTTTGATGCCACCGTTTTTGCGACATTTGCAGCAGTTTTCGCAGCCGTTGATCCTACCATTCGCTTAAAGAAATTTGAGACGGTATCAAACATTCCAGAACCGCCGATAACGTATTTTTTTTTATACCTGCGTTTAACAATCATTTTTTAAATACGTAACATTAATTTTTTATAATATTCTTTGTCTATTACCGCTTGTCTCACCAGTTCATCTGCTATGTCTATGATTTCATTTTTTACTCCAGTATTACCTGCATTATAACTATTAACTCGTAATGTAAGCATTTCAACGAGTCTGTTTGGATCAGAAGGCATTAACGCTATTCCTTCTCCTTTTTTCTTGAATAAGTTCATTATTTTGGGTGTCTTTTTAGGTTTTAAATATTCTTCATAGATTGGTTTAATAATTTTTCTGTACTTTTCT
The DNA here is from genome assembly GCF_020536995.1 of Dreissena polymorpha. NCBI lineage: Eukaryota > Metazoa > Mollusca > Bivalvia > Myida > Dreissenidae > Dreissena > Dreissena polymorpha. Next base: position 7,679,024 of record NC_068369.1, read on the forward strand.
CCTGAACTTGATTTAACCTTTCCCGTGTCAGGATTCACAATAGCATTGGTGTTTAGTAAAATTGTTTTGTAGGAGTCAATGTCTTGTGAAGTATATTTATCGGAATCAGGATATTTCGATGTTATTAGCTCCCAAAGTCCTTGGGTTCCATTATATTTTGTTTCTCCAACAATTATATCATCTCCAAATAGTTTTACCTCTGAATCTCCAATATAAAAAGCGCCACCTTTATCATACAGTCCAAATGTTTTATCGGTTAATTGTTTGCCCGCCATCGATCTCAAGTATTCAGTTGCTATTGAACCTAGTTCTATTAATGTTTCTTTCGGTCTTTTATCCTCTTCTGCTTGTATGCTTGGGTATTGAGGGAAAGTAATGGCATTTGGTGTTGTAGCTGCTAATGCTGCTGGCAGTGCTTGTATCGCACTTGACGTTGCTTCTTTTAACTCTCTTTGCGAATCGGTGATAGGTTTGTAAAGTTTTGTTAGTTCTCTGTGTTGATCAATGTCTCCTAGCTTTTCAGATAAAGAGTCTTGACGAATTTTATTTCTTAACATAAGATACTCATGCACCATGGTGTCCCTTTTTTCCGGATCTGTTATCTTTAAAAACGACATTTTTAAATAGAAATAATAATGTTTTTAGACGTAATTTGAGACGTAATTTTTGACGTGATTTTTAACGTTATTTTTAACGTGATTTTTAACGTGATTTTATACGTTAAAAATTACGTTGATTGAGAGGTGTTCGTCTGTTTTTCTCTCGATTTACTAAACATGTTTTGAAACGACAAAATTGCATCTTCACGTCCTTTCGCAATAAGGGACTGTTTTGTTTCCTCGTCTATACCTACTCTTATTTTAGATCTTATTTCTTCTTTCATCTGATTGAATTTGTCTAGTTCACTTAGAATCAGTGAGTATTCTTTATCGGAAATTTGATCGTCTGCCAATGCCTTTGATATAAGATCACTTATTGTGTTCAATTTTGCTTCTGCAAGTGTTTTAATTTTTTCGTGTTTTTCAGCTTTCATTAATAGCTTTTTATTGGTTTGACCTCCAATGATAGACAATAGTCCTATACCTATTGCAGCTCCCTCCATTGCTATTGCAACTGGTGCCGCAATGATTGTGCTCAATACTCCTATCCCCGCCGCACCTAGCACCATTGAAGAAACAACAAGAGCGTTGTCCACTCCTGCTATAACTCTCACTCCTCTGTGATACTTTTTAGACAAGTTTGCACGCTTGTCTCTTTCTGCGGCAATTTCTTTTTGAATTTCGTTTATCTTTTGAAGCCTGTATGACTGAGCAGTTCCTTCATCGCTAGTCGGTTCTGGAGGAGCCGACGGAACGGCAACTGGTGGTAAAGATGGATATAATTTAGCAATACATTTTGACTCTTTGTACTCCATTTTTATATTTGAAAAAATATTTTTTAAAGCAACTGATGTGTAACAAAGCATAAAGATTCACCTTCAACAATATTAACTGCATCCTTTGAGTTGTTTTGAATTGTAACAATTATGTCGTCAACAGATTCAGCAATAATTCCATCTAGTAAACTACATTTCTTTTCCTTTAAACTTTGTTTGAGCGATACCGAACAAACACCTTGAACTAGCCGTAAACCTATTTTTAATTTAATAGGAAGTGCTTCTTTCGGTTGAATAGTGAGCGATTGCTGCATCGAAATAATCCATTTACCATTCAGTTGTTTTGCAGGATGTGCAAGATTCTCGTGTGGCAGCCATTTAACTGCCGCTGGTGTTGGTCGTTTATGCTTGTGAATAAATTTGTGAATTGGTGGCATATATCTTTGCATTTTTATATATGTAAATATTTTTTATAAAAGCATCCCTAGTATTGGAATACTGCTAAATGGTGAATTAGGTCCTAGTAGCAATCCTGATCCTGCTCTCATGTACATTCCTTTTCCAGATTTAAGATACAGCCCCTGTCCTAACGAACTACCTTTCTTCCACGGAGCTAAATACAATCCTTTACCTGCTTGTATTACTTTACAACCGCTTCCGTTTTTCTTTAAATACAAAACACCCGATCCACTAATTTTGTCGACAACTTTACTACCGGCTGCGGCTCCAACGCCGGTTAGCAAACCGGTTGCAAGTCCTGGTAAAACGCTTGACATAAGAAACTTACCCGCGGTAGCCAACATCGGTAAAATAGCTCCAATAAATCCCCCTTCAACTGTTTTGTTGTGTTCTATTTGTGTTTTTGACATTTTAATCGTCACTCCTTTACCACTTTGGTAAGCTTTTGTCATTTTGTTAATCTGTGCTTGAGTGAGGGCTAGCATGTGTTCTCCAGATAAATCCTCGTGTGATAGGCGAATAGACACGGGAGCTCCTAATTGAATAGCTTTTTTGATTTTTTCTTTCTGACCTTCGCTTATATTTACTGATACATTTACGAAACGACTCATTTTATATATGATATATAAAAAAAGTTTTTTTTTACTTTTCTTTTATATGAAATTTAATAAAAATATTTTCACCACGCATATTTATAAGTTTTCCGTTCTGGTCGGTGAGTTTTGTCTCAATTGACGAAATTGTCGACAAATTAACTGGTAAATAAACCAAATTAGCTGGTGTTTCCATAATTTTATACCCGGGTCCAACCGAAGGGAAAAAGCTGTATATTACGTTTTCAGTCGAATTGTTAACATATGATGAGCTAATTATATCACTAGTTACTTTCAAGCTACTAATACTTAATATTTCGACAATATTTTCAGCCTCATTATATCCTGATGAGTATATTTTAGCATTAAAACCCAATAACGATCTTATAGAGTTTGCAGGTGTAAAGTCTATTTTATACTTTGGTGCTATATTTAGTACTGTTCTGAGTGTGTTGTCGTTCGGCTCTAGGGTTATATTGTACTCGTCCGTGTCAGATTTGTAATGATTATTCTCCTTCATTATTCGTTGAATGTAATCGCCTATATCATCCAATTCGTATGAACCTTCGGGAATATTTATATCAACATAATTTTTTCCGTCGTCATAGCTATAGCGAAAGTTATTGTTTGAAGAGTCTATATTTGGAAATGAATAGTAGGTCTCCAAACTAACTAGGGCCATTTCATATGTTTTGTCTACATCTAGTTGAATTGGTGGTCCTAAAGAAGTACAAATTCTTGAGCTATTACCCTGCAATATAATATAAAAAGAATTTTTCGGACTGGTATTAATTCTAATTTGTTTTATTTCCGCCAACATTTGTTCTAGTACTCGTTCCATTTTATATATATTTTTTTTTATTATTGAGGTATGTAAAAATAGTCAAATCCTGATCTATACTTACCATTATTTTTTTTACTAGTAAGATCTATAACAGCAAATCCATGAGGACGGTCCCAGGCTACTTTACAAAAATTTCTAAATTCTTCTTTTGACATATCAGTTGAAACGTGATCGTAGTAGATGTGATTAATATTTTTCATGTCCTGTGGAAACAAACACATAAAGTTTGCATTTTCACGTATTGTTTGTCTTGGAAGTTTAAAGTAGTTTTGTGCGAGATAAAAGCAGTCTACATTGCTGTGGCGTCCTCTTATGTAATAAGTTTCACATTTGTTTTGTTTTTCCAACTGAAGGTCGTCAAAAATCATTAAATTCTTTTTAGAGCTATTCAAGTCTCTAGGATCAGGTACATCATCAGACGTTTCAAAAAAATTACATTCAATATCAGCTGGCTTATCTAAAATTTTAGCCATTTCTTCAACTAAAAGAGCTGGTGAAACGTCATTCTCTATTATATAGTCTTGTTCGGCAAACAATTTCAGAATCTCTTCTTTAGGCAGCTTTTCTTCAAACGCTTTCTTAATAATTCTGTACTCCGGCTGAAATAGCGACTTGCCAAAAACTTGCAAGTTGTTGTAGTCTAACCAGCCTGGTTGAAGTAAAAGGTTTAACAATAGTATAGTTTTTCCACATCCGCTTTTACCAATAATAAGACCTCGTATTGATCTCGGTAAAAGTCTACTGTTGCATCTTTTTGTATTTACGTCATTCCACGAAAGATCTGTAACTTCCATTTTTAAATATAAATTATTTTTTCATAAAAAAAAATGTATTGTGTAAAGTGCAAAAGCAAAACTGAAACGGTTGATGTAAAAAATGTTGTCAGTAAGAACAATAAACCAATGCTTCGCGGAAAGTGCTCCGTTTGCGGTTGTGTTAAAACACAGTTTGTAAAAATGCATACTAAAACTGGCGGAGACTTGGTTTCGACGTTGAATAAGGTGACGAGTAAAGTCAAGCTTCCGTGGGCTAAATTTCCCGGTGAAATGCATATTCCAGGAATGAACTTTGCAGGACCTGGAACTAATTTAAACGAAAGATTAACTTCAACTGGCGCATATAAAGACTGGAGTAAACCAGTTGATCGAGTTGATAATGCCGCATACCTTCATGATTTAGCTTACCAACACTTTCCAGATACAGCAGGTAGAAACGTAGCTGATCAAATTATGCTTGAACAAATGGATGCTATTAAAGACCCAACACTCAGCGAAAGAATTGAGCGTAGTATAATAAAGCCGATAATATCTACCAAGGCAAAGTTTGGGTTGGGTTATAATGGGAAAAAAAAGTCGTGGCTAAAGAAATAAAATGGTCTGATCAGCTCGCAGTCGAACTGCATAGACCCGTTGTAAAACGTTTTAGAAAAAGAATAGTCGTTGCCCATGGCATTGATAACATTTGGGCTGCGGATTTAGTTGACATGCAAGCTTTTGCTAAGTTTAATAATGGTGTAAAATACTTGCTAACAGTTATTGATGTATTTTCAAAATATGGATGGATTGCTCCATTAAAGAGTAAAACCGGAGTTGAGGTTGCTGGAGCATTTAACAAAATATTTAAAAACAGACAACCTCAAAAGTTGTGGGTCGATAAAGGAAAGGAGTTCTACAATAAAAACGTTATGGCGTTGGGAGTCGAGTTGTATTCCACAGAAAACGAAGAGAAAAGTTCCGTGGTAGAGCGATGGAACAGAACAATGAAGGAAAAAATGTTCAAATACTTTTCAGCCAACTCTACCAAAAAATATGTTGATGTCTTAGATGAAATGGTCAATGACTATAACAACACAAAGCATTCATCAATCAAAATGACACCTGATAATGCTAGTGATAAAAAAAATGAAAGTGTTGTTTGGGTAAATTTGTACTCCAAACACCCACAAAAGTACGGTAAGCCAATATTTGAAGTCGGCGATAAGGTAAGAATAACTAAGAAAAAGGGAATATTTGAAAAAGGATATACACCGAGATGGACTGAGGAGGTGTTTACAGTGTCACAAGTTCAATATACAGATCCGCCAACGTATAAAATCACTGATTACAATGATGAGGAAATACAGGGTACGTTTTATGAACAAGAACTTCAAAAAACAAGTCAAGAAGTATATAGAATAGAAAAAGTTATTAGAAAACGCGGGGACAAGTCGTTAGTCAAGTGGCTTGGATATCCCGAATCGTTTAATTCATGGGTTGACAATAAAAACCTAATAGACTTGTAATAGTCATTTTCATACCCAAGTGAGGGTTTGGAAATGGACCTTAATCCTTTTTAAAATCAAGTACAGGATGATTTTTATAGAGACAACTGTTTTTCTTAGATTTTAAACGTATAGCTTTTCGAGTATTCATTCTTTTTTGATCATGTTGAAATTTTTGTAAAACTTTATTTAAATGCTCATTTGGTGGGGGTGGATTTTCAATTTGCTGAATACGCCGTTGAATCAATTCTTGTACCGTTTTGTCATCCATTTTATATAGTAAAAAAAATACTAAAGTCATTTTCATTTTTTTTTTTTTTTTGTAAAAATCACGAATAATGGTAGTGGTCAAAAGTCCTCGAGCCGCCGCGTTTGCGAATGGGATGCCGCCCCGAGCTTGACTTTTCGGAAATATGTAATATCTTGAAAAAGATATTATACATTTATATATATAGAGAATTTCCTGGGGGATATATAATATCTTGAAAAAGATATTATACATTTATATATAGAATTGCCTGGGACACGGATGGGAAACGGATGGGAAACGGATGGAAAACGGTTGGGAAACGGTTGGGAAACGGTTCTGTCCCAGAAGCCTAATTTTCCCTCTACTGCTAAATAGTAATACCCAAAATGGAAGACATCATGATTGCCTTAACTAATGTATTGAGTTGCTACGCGTTTACTTTTTTTACGTTTTGAGTACATTGTATTTAAAAGTGTATGACATTCGTTTTCTTACAATGCACGGCGATATTTTTGAAAAAAAAAGCTGAATATTTAGATAAAACAGTTTTTTTTTCAAATATAAAAGAAAATAAATTGCGCGTGATTTATCTTTATCGGTCAGTTAAAATTTTGGACGTATGCTAGTATGACTTGGCCGTCAAGGGACAACTAAACATACGTACAAATAACGAATACATGGTACGTACCGAGGAGGAAACATTTATTCAGGTGAGGATCAGAAAAAGAAAATAAGGCCAGCTTTAACTAGCTTATAATTGTCTTCTTTGGCCATACCGGATACACTTTCTTCAAAATGGCATCTACCCTAATGATAATGAGCTCGCACTGTCGGCCATCTCAAATACAACAATGGAAATTAACAATTCAACGGATAAGAAACTTGGAATTTACATTAGGCCGAAATTTACATTAAGTTAAGCGTCTATGGATGATAATGTCTACCCCTTGTTTTTCGATTTCTTATCCTTCATATTTAACAATTCATTTCGAAAAGTTAGGACATAGCCAAGACGTTTTCTTTTCATGCAAACTATCCTTTATAGAAACATGATTGTTGTCACAATAAATCCATTGTAATTATCCACTATGTTTTTCACATATCGTTTCAAATACATAATGAATTTATTTAAACCAATGCGGCTGAAAACAAATCGTATGATCTTTTAAACATGACGCGTTTAAATGTAGCTGAACACACACGTCGTGTTTTTATTGAGAAGTTCGGTAGGCTCTATATGTCGTTTATAGCTTAATTTTGTATTTGATATTTATACGCATGCGTATGTGTGTAGACGTGAAAATCGTAGCTGTGACAAAATGTTAAAATTCAAATGGATTCACTGCAATGAAGTGAGTAAAACTTAGACTTATATGAAGCGAAACATTTTTGCTAAATGTCTCCAAAGAAAAGTAAAAACTCAAAAGACGGCAAAAAGGAGGAAAATTTGAGTTCTAAACGAAAAACAATATCACCTATTGAAACTAAACAAGTGAGCACGGGATTCTCCCACATCAAAGCCTGTCAAACAGGTTCGAATTCTAATGTAAAGAACGACGACGAAGCGAAACGTGTACACAGGTCAACTACTCCAACGCACTTTACATTTTGTAGGACAGTTAACAGTTCGCAATATCATAACCCTGAATATAATTGGAATATGAATTTTCCGGGAGCTCCACAATATGGAACGCAGTTTGGAATCGCATCCCCTTCCTGCAATCAATTCGGCACTTTCAGTCAAAGCAGTCAGGTACCTCCGATGTGGGCATCCGAAATGATCGAGAATATTTAAAAAAATCAAAACGCATGTATCAAAAATCGGTAAGATTGAAGAACGCATGAACAAAATAATCAAAAGAGTTGAATTTCTCGAAGAAAAAGTAAATTCCATTGAAACAAGTCGAAATTTCTTTAACGAACAATTTGAAATGACAAAGAAGACGTTAACGGAATCAAAAAACCAAATCAAAGAGTTTCAAGAAAAGGTTACGAAAATCGAAGATACATTACACACATATGACAAGAAAATCACCCAAATTGATGAAGCTACCGACAAACTTGAATTCCATAGCTTACGAGAAAATCTTCTTTTTCATGGTATTGCGGAAACGTCAAGCCAAGAAAACTGTGATGATATTGTTAAAAAGCTAATTAAAGAAGTTCTCCACATCGACAAAAATATCATCCTTGACAGAGTCCACAGAATAGGTCAGAGTAAACCATCCAAAACGAGACCTATTGTAGCAAAGTTCCATCTTTACGAAAATCGAGAGCTCGTGCGAAAAACAGCCATTGAGCGGAGCCAAGACCTGAACGCACTACATCAAGGCATCGGTATCCAGCAAACGAGGGGGCCGTAGAGAAAAGACGCAACAAACAGCACTTGGTAGACCGGAAAAGAGCAGCCGGTAGAACAACAAAATGGGCGGGACCGAAACTACTAGCCAGAGGAGCGGACGGAAACTTCCGGGAAGTTAATATGTAGGACACAGAGAAGTTCAAAATCATCTCGTGGAATGTGAACGGACTCAATAGAAAAATAAATGACTGTGATTTTCTACAAATAATTGGCGATTACGACCTTGTGATATTAAGTGAAACTTGGACAAGCAAAACGCAATCAACTAACATCGAAATTCAAAACTATCTCAGTGAACCCATTTATGGACATAAATCATATGGGATAAAAAAAAGGTCGTCAAGCCGGAGGTATTTCAATTTATTATAAAACCTCATTAAAAAATAAGATAACTGTTGCAGAAAAAGATAATTATGCAATAGTATGGTTGAAATAAGATCAATCGCTGTTTGATTTTGATAAAAATGTAAACTTATGTTGTACATACATTCCTCCTATCACTTCAAAAGTATTAAAAGACACAGACTTTGATTTTTTTGAGGTAATAGAGAAAGACATCGAAAAATATTGTAATTTAGGCCAAACATACATTGTTGGAAATTTAAACTCAAGAACTGGGAATTTATCAGACATATTAGAATATGACAAACGTTTAGATGACGATACCACTTTAAATACAAACAATCCATACTTCACGCCCACGAGTTTTCCTAAACGCATGAATCAATATCATGTGATTGCCATTCAAGGTCGCGCTTTGATCTCCATGTGCAAAACCACCAGTCACATTATAGACGAGTTAACGCGTGACGTCACACGCACCTGCAAAGCTTAGACTCCGCCCACTGGTTGGCAAAAAGAGGTGGAATTCATATAAGCGCATATAGAGAAGGTTGACATAATCGTCGTTTTTATTGATAATCATGAACTGTATCAAATATAATTTTACTATTTATGTCCGAATAAAACATAAGCATGCGCGGAAATTCATTTTTGGAACGATATAAAAGAAGATATTTGTCCGAAACGGATTAACAGGAACATGTGTCTTTATATGTTAGCCAGTTTAATCATTATAATGCAGTGCTTTATAACTTTAAATTTAAAATACTGTTCAATATTACTGCTTCACAATTGATGTATTTAACGCGGGTACCGACAAATGTAAACTCGGCAATTTAGTGTAAAGATTTACGTTCTTGCAGTGCACGTAACACCATCAAGAAACCAAGCAATAACAATTGATAAACAATATTTGCGTAAAATAAATTAAATAAATATATATATATATATATATATATATCATAAAATGCTAGATTGTTACATGAATCACTCCTTATTACTTGTTAAGAGATTTCAATATACATGCAAAGATAGTTCAATTTGCACAAGATGCAGGTTTTATTTCCATTTGTATATTAAATTTATTAATATTGTAATCCAATGGAAACGAAACGAAAATTCATTCTATGGAAAAGAAAATTACAACAACATTTAACGATTGTAATGTATTCCGTTTTTTATGGCTTTGTTTTATAATTGATTAAATGCGCCTCTTATAATACACTTTCGATCGCTGATGAGCTATAATAATATCCACACCGTGTATAGTTATAATCAAATTAATATATGTTTTATAAGTTTTGAAATATCATTTTTTAAAGTCTTACTATAAAAAAGAATACGGCTAATTTATTGTTTTGTTGTGTGGTATTGTCAGTATTTAGTCTTCCGACCACGTTTACTCTGATGCTAATAACTAATTTGTATTTTTATAAAGAGGAAATTATATATATGAATATACATTTATTGGTACTAAATATGATATATTTGCACTGTTGTTTAAGAGTTGTAATGCTTATTTCGGATTTTTTATCGTTTAATTGACTAAACAAAAGCCCTTTTTACACGTTTTACGTGACTGTAACCAGTGTTTTGCAAACCAGTCAGTGCGCATGCGCGGAAAATCCCGAATGTAAACAATAACAATTAACTCGTCTATTGCCAACGGTCGATTAGCACAAGATAAGCATGGGAATCACACTTTCAGTTCATCACGTGGCCTCAGTGTAACGGATTATTTATTAATGCAAAAAGATACGCTCGATCGGAATTTTGTTAAAGAATTTGAAGTTCTAGACTGGACAGAATTTTCTGACCATGCAGCTCTATATTTTAGTTTAAATATGAAAAATTACCCCAAAAGACACAACTTAATATTTATGAATCTAATACAACAGAAACTAAAAAAATAGTGTTTGACGAATCTAAAATTAATGAATTTAATACGTTAATAAAAGATACAATTCAAAACTTGAATACAGTGTTTGATGAAATTAAAACAGTAGATGAGAAAACAAGTATTTTGACTAAATATCTTCAGGAAAACAGTGCATGTATATTCGGAAAAGAAATAAAAAAAAAAATCCGCACAACAGGCAACATAAAAAACCAGAATGGTTCGATACAACCTGTAAAAATGCCAAAGATAATTTCAAACACGCGAAAAATGCTTTTAAAAGTAAAACTGATGAAAATAGACACAATTTTATTCAGCACAGAACAAAATATAACGATTTGCGACGAAAAGCAAAATACCGCTGTAGAGTCAAAAAAGGGGCACGGTTAAACAATATAGCTAAAACACAGCCTAAACAATTTTGGAAAAATATAAAAAAAATGTCATAAACAACATATGAATATTCCCGACAACATCAATATACAAAACATGTATGAACATTTCAATAATTTATATACTAATGATATGAACGACATGTCCAATGAAAACATTGACAATATCCATGACAACACTAGCAACAGCGAAACAAATGATATTCTTGACTCTCCGATCACAGAAAATGAAATGCAACAAGCATTATCAACACCACAGAACGGAAAATCAAGCGGAGCGGACCCGCTGAAATAATCAAAGCTTCATACACCATAATAAAACCGCATCTGACACATATATTCAATAACATGTTTGAAAGTGGAAATTACCCGAAAGATTGGGGACTAGGTTACATTACACCAATTTATAAAAGTGGTGACCCAAATCAAGCAGAAAACTATCGCTGAATAACCCTAAATAATATAATATCAAAGATTTATTGACAAGTATTATTACATCGAATAGCCAAATGGTGCGAATTGAACAAATCAATATCTGAATTCCAATACGGATATCAAAAAGGCAAAAGTACGGTAAATTGTATTTTTATACTTTACAGTCTAATAAATAAAGTACTGTATTCGGGCCAAAAATTATTCTGCATTTTCATTGATTATGCTAAATGCTATGATAGCATAAATCGTGCACTATTATGGCAAAAACTGATATCGCAAAAAATTAGTACCAAGCTAGTATCCGCGTTTCGAGCTATGTATACTTCTGTTAAGGCAGCCGTTAAAATAAAATCACAAATATCCGATCATATAATATCCAGAGGCGTATCCAGAAATTTGTAAGAGGGGGTGCTCAAACGGGGAGGGTGCGGGAGGGGTGTCGCCTCACGTCGTCGAAACTTTTTTGCAATCGCACCTTGAAATGATGCAATTTCCTGCTATTTATCTAATCAGCATTTTGCATGATTAAAGTGCATGTAAAAGAAACAAGCAATTGAGTTCAGACCCCAAGTGTGACAGACACACAGGGTAAATCAAATGTCTCTTAAACCACTAAAGTCTTTATCGAGAATTTTTTTAACAGTGTTATATGGGTAGACCTCCTATTTAAATGATTTAGTTTCATACAAGCAAAGCAATTATTCATTTTTGAGTCATTTTTAATTTCAAAAACTATGGATGAACATCAAAGCAGTTAGCCCAATTTGTAAAAAATCAACAACAAATGAATTGCCATTCACCAAGTGCGCTGTTGAATTTCACTGGCAATAACTTGTTACTCAAAAGGAATATCACTCTCAAGAGCTAATAACAGGGTTTTTTTCCTTCTTTGTGACCTGCGGAAAAACGGCCCTTTTCCCATGGATTTTTTTTATCCCTCTGCACGTAAATTTTCCCCCAGACTTCATTCCCCGACCCCCCCCCCCATTTTTTTAAAAACTTTAAATACATAAGTCAACCTGATCCAGTGTAGAAAATACAACATATTGCATAATCAAATTATCTGTTGCCTTGCATTTGTTTTAAAAACAGTACAATATGTTAAATTGATTATTTCAGACTTTCCTTATTTCCCCAAAAATCCGGCATTTCGCGTGATTTTTCCCCCCAAATTTCGGCATTTTGCGTGATTTTTTCCCCTCAAAAAAAGCCAGGCCCTTTTCCCCAAATCAGATAAAACCCCTGAATACCAACTAAATTCATCAAAGAAACTTACCGAAAAATTAATGATGATTGTCCATTGCGTTCGTCGAAACACTTTAATTGCTACAAATTAATATATTGTTTTTTACAGGTCCCATGTTGCAGCTATTTGTAAACATTTACCTATAGCTAAATGTATTGATGAATTTCATTAGTTGAATGTATCTCCTTCAGCCAATCAAATAGTGCAGTTTATCACTTTACAATCAATAAAGCGTGCAGTTTAGCTGGCTAAGGTGAGATCATCTGTACACATGCCTGGGAGCTAATCACACAAATCGACAGCTGTTTATGGCTCTATTAGGGGCATATGATAGGAAATACACAAGTGGATTGAAACTGTAAGGGGCTCTTTTTTCAAACATCATATCTAGCCAGACAGCTGGGGGGGGGGGGCTTTAGCCCTCTAGCCCCCCACCTTAATACGCCTCTGGTATCCAACACAGGAGTAAAACAAGGAGACACGTGTCCAAGCATACTTTTTTTAATGTTCGTCAATGATATGGTAGAGAACATAAATTCAAACCTCGAAGGAATTATAACGATTAACGACATTAAGTTTTTCTTGTTATCATACGCAGATGATCAAGTTTTATTTTCGACATCACCAACATCATTACAATCGATGTTGAATGACATTGAAAATAACTGCACAGTGTCTCACCTTAAAATTAATACACGTAAAACAAAGGTCTTGATCTTTGAAAAAAGTAATCGCCATACAAATTACAACTTTTACCTCTACGGGGAATTACTAGAAATAGTGACATCCTTTAAGTACTTAGATATAACACTATTTAAGAATGGTTACTGGTATAAAACAGCCGAAACACTAGCAGAACGCGGAAATAGACCTACAAAAACTTTTCACTATTATAAATCAATACGAATTCTCAACACGTTAACAATCAAACTTATTTGATAAACTAGTCACACCAGCCCTACACTATTCAGCAGAAGTATGGGGATTTACGAAAGGTAAAGAAATCGAAATAATACATACAAAACTACTTCGAAAAATCTTAAAAAGTAAACAAATCTACAAATCTAGCAGGTATGTACGGAGAATTAGGACGATACCCGCTATTCATAATACGCAAATTACATATATTCCGCTATTGGTTAAAAATACTTAGATCGAGTGATAACAGTATCACAAAAACAATATATTCTGTGATATTTAACGATGCACAACAAAATACCACACACAACCATCGAAATTGGGCGTCACACATAAAAAACACTCTTGACGAGCTTGGGTAAGCAATATATGGGCGGATCAAACAACTATCATAAATCAAACCGATCAAACATTCATCTATAATACAATTATACAACGTTTATTAGATAACTTCAACCAAGCTGGTATAGTGAGATAAATAATTCCCCTAGACTCATGAGCTATTGTAGATTTAAAAACACATTTGAGTTAGAACCATATCTTGATTTTATAACGAATAAGAAATACAAAACTTCACTAACACGATTTCGATTATCGTCACATAAATTAGAAATCGAAAGAGGTCGTTATAGTAAGATACTACGCGAAAATAGAAAATGTAAGTTTTGCAACGGACACGCTATAGAAAACGAGTATCACTTTCTACTTGTTTGTCCTTTATATAGAGAAATTAGAAAGGAACATTTAAAACCATATTTTCAAAGGTGGCCAACGTTAAATAAATTTGACTTTCTAATGCAGTCGGCAAATAAAAAAGACATTATAAACCTTGCTAAATATATTTTTAATGCTAACGAAATGCGTAATAATATAGACCAGCAGTTATAATTGTTAACTTTTACAAGACATAGCCATGTTAAGTGATTTTTCATTGAATATGTTTATATAATTTAGATAATTCTACAATTTCCTCGTGTTACAGTTGATGATATTTTTTAATTGAATATGTTTATATAATTTAAATAATTCTACAATTTCCTCGTGTTACAGTTGATGATATAATAATATTGAATCAATATATTGATATTATTATACACACTGCGTAACTTTCTGTTTTGTGGCAAAAAAGCATTGTATTATGCTTATATGCTAATAAAGAATGTTGTCGTTGTTGTTGTTGTATTTTTGACGTTTCCAGTCTCGGGCTTACGTTGTATAACGGGTATGGTTGTGTGCTTTGTAAGTGAATACATAACGTGTATTATTTTCGATCCGATTAACGAGATAAGCCGACGGTTCTTTTGAGTTTCTTTTTGTGCCCAAACTGTGCCACTACAACCTTTATGAAATTTATATGTTCGGTTACAACACATATTTTTTTCTGGAAGTGAGCTTAACTTTTTGATAATAATTAAATAGAACTAAGAATTTATTTATTGTTCGCACGTGTAAACTTTATAGAGCCACCGCTTTATTGAGTTAATTATACATGTATAGTTGAACGGTGTTGAAGATATAAGACTGCTCCCAAATATATATGTTATCTCTTTTTATAATGTATAAGCTCTGAGAAACGGCGCTTAATGCATATGTGTAAAGTGTCATCCCAGATTAACCTCTTCAGTGCACACAGGCTAATGAGGGACGACGTTTTACGATTTTATAAGAGTGTTCATTTAAAATAAGTATCTTCAGCGAAAATCCCTTTAGGTTGAAGTGTCGTCCCTGATGAAAATGTGCGGACTGTATAGGCTTATCTGTGACGGCAATTCACGAACATGCAATAAACAACATTTTTCCAGAGCGAGGCTCAATTCATGTACACATGCATATTTCAGAATTCATCGCCTGTGTGTGTTCAGACTCCGACGAGAACGACGAGCCGGAAGCGACCCGAGAGTCGGTAAACCTTGATGACACTGACGGGCGGAAGGGGTCCGGCGACGGGAGCGCCGGCGCATACGCGTCCGACGAGCAAGACGACTCAGACGACCTTGAATGTTGGTAATGCAGATGGCTGTCATGGATCCAGGTTTATCAATAAAAGGACGGAGAAGTTTAAGAAACTGCGAGAAAACGATTAATTTGTTTATATGTTTTCTGACATGGTACTCGATGAGTAATGAACAAGCCATACATTAATTGAAATCATATATTATGTCATGGTATTTGCTGAAATTCTTGAAGAATACAAAGAATCACAACTCGATCTTTTTACTATTGCTTTAATAGCGAGATGATAAGGTTTGATCACGACACTCTGACATGCGTTTGGGCGTCCTGATGAAAAGTTTTGAACATTTCGAATAGTTTCTCAATTTCCTTTTAAATGTTCATGACGATGTACATACATGACGATGTTTTTGACGGTCCTCTACTATACATTTGCATCTGGTTCCGATTATACCAATTTAAATATCGTTGACATAGCATATTCTGTAGTTTAAAAAGTGACGCCTGAATGGCAGTTTACACTTCATATTACATCCTTAGATGTGTCGCATATGTTATTTTTTCATTATGATTGCATAACAGATTTGTAATATTTTGAATATTGCATATGTATTTGTTTGCAATCTTGAAATAAAATGTGTTGATTTTTTTTTCATTAACGTAAACATGTGTATTTCGTATTAATATTCGCTTTCTAACTCGACTTTACTGGCTACGAATTTTCTTAGCGAGAGCTGTAATTTTGCGACCCCACTAAGACATTTCTTTTCGAGTAAAGTAGATATATAGAGCGAATATTAATACGAATTAAACGCTTATCACTTGCTTGATGGAAAGTGATCGGCATTTAAAAAGAAGTAATACAGTTTACACTACGGCGAAAAATACCTGTCTCAGAATGGACGTCGCCGCCTTGCTTGAATACCCCTCTGTAAAAGACACAACCCCCTTGTTTTGCAAAGCGGTTGCGTTAAAGTATGTTTTATCTTAATATAATTATTGCGTTCAATTGTTATACTGATACAAGAGTGATTTATTGCATTTAGTTTTTAACATATGTTTTGTTTCTGCTTGTAAAACGGTTTTTATTGTCTGCGTACGTGTCATCATGTGACTATTCTGGTTGACGTTAGTAAATGGATATTAAACATCAATTGATTTTGTAAACCATGTGCCCCCACCCCACAACCATACCAAAATAAAGTGAAACTCCTGAACGCGGTTGAAAACTTTTGACAGCCACACATTATGTAGTTCGACCATATGACCTTGATAAAAGGATTTAATTACGGAATCCGGAAAGGGCCAAGTTGATTGTCGCGTGTCGACCTTCGAGGTCGACGCACGACATTCAAGCGACATTCAAGCGACGCACGATATGACACTCGACATTCATGCGACAATAATGCGACAATCAAGATTTGAGTGTCGCATATCGCGCTGGGTTTAAGAAAAAAAAATATTACAGAAAATCTTGACTGTCGACTGAATTGTCGCGCGTAGTATCGTGCGTCGCTTGAATGTCGCTTGAACGTCGTAAATAACACAATTTACAAACATGCATGGCCAATCTTATAGATTTGTAATAGACATTTTACAATGATGTCAATTGACAGTCGTTCCGAAATGCTACGGACAATTACGGAAATTTACGGCGTATAACGGAAATTTTCTGTTATAGCAGAATTTTTGCCCCTTTGTGTGATATTTGCTACTGAACCGGAAATAACCGCGTGTTTGTAGACGTAACTTTTTTTGTTAATGACAAACCATAATTTTTGTACAGTCATTTACCTTCAATAACCAAAGAAATTCTATGGATATATTTCAATATATGCTACTAATACATGTATGCAGAGCTCTAGATAAGACGCTTAAAGTCGTAAAAAATGATTTAAATTTAGTAAAAAAGTAGACTTGAATTCTGTGCGTCTGGTTACACATTGAAAAAATAAAATAAGAATTCAAAATTTGTAAAACTCGTCTAGGCCCTCATTAAAATTATGAAATCAGCAGCAGTTTCACGTTATTATGAATTACAGACCTTCTTTAATACAGTCGAAAAGCCAAACGTTTTCCATAATCTGGTCCTTTTTTCGCAAAAAGTCTGCTGTAACCCGGAAATTGTCATGAGCTCTTCTTAGACTATAAACCTAAATGCTGATGTGTCAAAAATTATACTGACCGGTAAAAAGGAATTAATAATACACTTTAAGGCTGGATTTTTTTAATAGAGTGTAAACCAAGATTTTGCTGAAAAAGTTAGCTGGAACTCTGCATGAATGTTGAGAGGAAATCCATTACATAATTTCAAATTTACTAGAGAACACGTATATTGCACCACGTAAAATGTTTTAAAACTATAACATTGAAGTGCACATATAAACATTATTATAGATGGGTAGATTTTTCGTGTCAATCTTTTTCACCAATGAAAGAGCTGTTGGTCATTTGGAAGTCATGCTATGCTGCTTCAAGTACATATAGATGTATGACGTTATTTACAATAAGCAAAATAAAACACTAGGTATTTGCCAAGATTCATAAGAGTCAAATATATACGAGAAGTAAGAGCGTAATCGTGCGCAGCGAGACTTGCTCATATAGAATTGAACCTCTTATTGCTTTCTTTCGAAATAATTTCATGCCTCCGAACTAACATGAAATACGCCCGGTGTTTTTTTATATGCGGATTAATGCTCCGTTTTAGATCCATAATTAATGAACGCCTCAATATTTTCAAAAATTAACACCGGATTAATGTTCACCGACGTTTTTTCATACAGATTAGTTATAAATGTTATAGAGCTGAACAAATAAAATACATTAAGCCCCGTTTTCCCGGCACACGCGCTTGACATACACTTAAAAAAAAACGCTATACCAATTCCAGAACTTATGCACTTAATTGATTGTAAACAATGACGGTTGAAATCCTTGCGTGGGAATTTTTCTGGTGTCCAAGAGCGACGTCAACGTTCATGTCTTTCATTCATAAATATATTTGCGTCGGGTGTCAAAACCAGCATCACCAACACATCAGCTCCGTTATGTCCAGAATAAAATACATGTATATTTTCTTGAGTACCAACTGCAACTTACAAATATCAAAACATTCACGGCAGTCAATTTCTTGTGTAGGCCTTCTGGCCTTAATTGCAATAATAAACGT